>NW_028248097.1:0-14171 GCF_964263255.1 Lissotriton vulgaris | reverse complement strand
AGTATGGTAATACCCGTGCCTGCAGAGATATCTCTCACAGAGACATTACAAGTGGCGGAGGCGAGGCTTTAAGTGGGATGAAAAAACTGGGGTCTCTCAAAGGGGCGTGGCTGATGTAATTAAGGGCGTGGCTTAAAAACATTCATGTTAAACATATGTTCGCAGCATAATGTGTCGCCTGACTGATATTTTTGTGGCTTCTGTTATTGCATCCACATATATAATACAACAAGTAACATTAGACCTACAACTAGCCAGAACTATTGGCTTTGTCAGGTTGTTAGTTGGATAAGATTATACTACATTATACGTGCCAATAGACCCGAATGTTGGCATGTATGCTATATGCATATGTACAACTAAGGCTTCTGTAATGGTGTCCACATATGTCAGGCACTAGGACAGGCCCGAGCTGGGACGAGGGCGGGCGGAAAGGGAGGAGCTGGGGGCTAGGGACGGCAGTTAGCCGTTAGCCCAGTAGTAGGAAGGACGTGAAATAAAGGAGCTGTGAACCTGCACCTCGTGTCTGTGTGCATTCTTCCCACAGCGGACACTACATCTGGCGACGAGGACCCGAGCTCACACGTGTGTGCATCGGAAGGATAACTCCGTAACACATCCGCCGTTTGGCCCGCCCGGAGCTCGCCCCGCGTGTGTGGAAGGCTGCAGCATGAGTTCTTGCTGCCTACCGGGAGCCCACTTCGGCAGCGAATGAACCGGAGCTTGCCCCGTGCGTGGGGGCTGGAGCGTGCCTGAAGGACGTCCTACCGGGAGCCCACCCCAGCGGCAACTAGCACGGAGCTCGCCCTGTGTGTGGGGGTTGGAGCGCATGATCAAAGAGCCTACCGGGAGCCCACCCCGGCGGCAAAGGCAAAAGCAAGAAAAGAAGAAATAACCCAGCTCACCTGGCGCGGCATCCGTGTCTGCAAGTGGGGAAGCGGTGAGTGAAAGCAAGCGCGAGGGAACGCTGTGTCTCCGGTAAAGAGAAAGGCCAAATCTCGTTGCACATGAGATTCTCGCGGCGGCCATTTTGAGGTCAGGCAAGATTGTCCAATCCCCTGTCAGGGATCAGTGGCGTTCATTTTGAAGTCAGGCGAAGGACCTAAACTGCAAATAAGCACTGGCGAGTGCAATAAAGATAACAAACAAGCACTGGTGAGTGCAAAGAAGATAGCAAACAAGCACTGGCGAGCGCAGCATAAATAACAAACAAGCACTGGCGAGTGCAACGAAGATAGCAAACAAGCACTGGTGTTGGTCCACACCGAAGCATTTCTTTGATTCCTGTGTTGGTTGCTGTTGCCTAGGCTTGTTAGGTCCAATCCGGAAACCAACACCGCAGCACTCGACATCCTTTGTGGGATAGCTCAATTCCTGAACCTGGTTGTTGTCGATGCCTCCTGGTCCTCATGGCTGAAGAGTCAAACTTCACCTTCTCCACCTGAAATCGCCCGACATGGGTGGGCATTAGACTATCGTGCCCCCGGTCCCTGGCCAGTGACCCAGACTCTACCCCTCTGCTGTAGTATAGTTTCTATATTCCCAATAGGCTCTGCGCATTGGAATAATATATCCTATAGATTAGACGTAGGACTGAGGTCAACTAGGTCTCTATCGAATATATTAAACTTAATAGTGAGTGCCAGCTTGCTCAGAGGTCACTAGAAACGTTCTCGAATTCACAAGAAGGGATTAGTTTCTGACAACCGCATAAACATGACAACTTTGTGTCCCAAGAATAAGAAATATATCTCTAGAGTTGTGGAAACAATAGATAAGTATTTCACTCAGTCACTCGTGCATGCTTCGTTTCTGCAGAGGTACTGAGAAATAGAGAGACGGGCATTTTCAATGTAAAGTTTTTTTTTAACAGTCTTCTTTATCATGCAAGTAACATGAACTGCTACAATCGTAATGCAGACTGCAAAGTATGCGTACAGCGAGAATAATATTATAAAATAATACTGTAAGAGCATTGTATGGTTTCTAAACCATATATAAATACATACATAAATAACAATGGCTAAAAATGCTCAACTGATGTTTCTAAAATTCACCTACCCCAATGTACCTAACCTAAGTCTAGTACGTGGGAAGAAGTAAGTGTTGTGTAGCATAGTTTTAGTTTTCTTTGCCGAGAATCTATCCAAGATTTCTCTAGGTTCTAATTAGCGCCATACCTTAGTTTAGAATGAAGGAGCTCAGGTATCTCAGTCTAAGGACTCGATTTCCCAACACCCCGCAAGGGGAGCTTGGAAACACTGGAGCTGGATTCTCACCGAGAGAAATGCAGCCTCTTGATCAGTGCGTCAGCTGGAGGGTCGGCTTCCTTTGGCACTTGCTGTAGCGAGCTGCGTCGGGCAAGTAGATAGTCGAACTACTCCGAACCACCGTGTCTTGCTAGAGCAAGTGAATGCATATTTATACCTTGAAGGTGTCTAGTTTGACGTAAAGTCAGGCATAAGAACATCAGGAAAGAACCACTAGGGAATAGTAGTTCTTTGTAAGGTACATGAGTTCTTGGACAAAACAATATTCAAGCAAGGGAAGGTCCCTGACTGCTTAAGCCGATTTTCCAAGAAATCGTTGTGAGGTTTGGTACAGGTGGAAGTAGCCATGCCTGTATTTGGTCTGCATGGGCTATGTCTAAATAAGGGATTTATTTCTATGCCTATATTAGGGCAATGTGAATTGTACCTATATAAGGGCATGAAACGGGAAAATTCACTCAGAGCCTAAAACGCCACACAACACTGCTTTCAGGGTCTTCTCATCTTCAATCCAGGCTTGGATCACACCGGACACTTTCCTCTACGACGGCAGCAGCACTTTGCAGCAGATCACCATTGAAAACGATGACGAAACCCGACACCAAAAGACACCTATGCACCCCGCTTCCCTGTGTGAGGTAACTCGAGTACTCCAGTGCTCCTGTGGGTGTTGGCTCTAGAACCCCTTAAGTCTAAAGGGGTTTGCTTAAAGTCCTCCTCTAAGTATACACGAGGAATGAAATCTAAAACGATGCAAAGGAAAAAATCTGCTCCTTGGTATACTAACTCACTAAAAGAAACACTAGGAGAAGTGAGAGTCTTAGAACGTAAATGGGGACGCCACTATAAGAGTGACGATCGGGAAAACTATAAAAAGGCTAGGAGGAACTACCATATCTCTATCAAGCTTGCTAAAACAAGTTACTATACAAATCTGATTGAGTCGACTAATAATAATCAAAAAGAGATATTCCAAATTGTCAACGGTTTTAGAAAACCCAAAATATTATCTCAGGAAATCCCACCATCCCAGTCCTTCTGTGATAAAATCGCAGAATACTTCGAACAGAAAATCACTTATTTTACAAAAGATTTCCCACAGATCAATCAGGAAGAACTAGACGCAGCATGTTTTACAGCCTCAAAGGAAACACCGGGTACCATAACATGGGTGCTGCATTAGCACACATAGAAATGTGTTAGACTTCGCATTTTTTGGCGTGTTTCCCCAGACTTTTTGCTTTCTGACCTCCCGGTTGTGACTCTGTTCTTGCTAGTTAAGTGTCTCTGCGCACTTTCCCACTGCTGTTCAATATTAAAGTGCAAGTGCTCCTGTTGTAAACTGTGTTATGGATTGGTGTTTCCATGATTGGCATATTTGATTTACTACTAATTCCCTAGTACAGTGCAGTGAAACTGCCAGGCCTGTAAATTAAATGCTACTAGTGGTCCTGCAGCTCTGATTGTGCCACCCACAGAAGTAGCCCTGTAAAGGTAACTCAGACCTGCCACTGCAGAGTCTGTGCGCAGCTTCTAACTGCCATGTTGACCTGGCAAGTGCACCCACTTGCTAGGCCCAATCTTCTTTTTTCTTACATATAAGTCACTCCTAAGGTAGGCCCAAGGTACCCCTGTGGGCAGGGTATTATGTATGTTAAAGGTAGGACATGTACTGATCTGTGTGACATGTCTTGATGTTGAAATCTAGTTTGCAGCGTCAACATTATCGGCGCCATCTTGTCCCTTTTTAGGCCCATTCGTGCGCGTAAGCGGCAGCCAGTTTGAATGCCATGGCCTCTCTGCCCACCGCCGATAGCCAGCGCGTCTCTCTCTCTCACTCCTAACCTCGCAGGCATCCCCCGTGCGCTGACAGCCCCCGCTCTCACATGCTTGGGCCATAAACCCCTCTTCAGCGCAACCCTGCCTCGGAACCCCATCCTGTTCCCAGCCCAACACCTCCCTCCATTCCTTTCATGATCCCGTGCCCTTTGATAAAACCCCCCTTTCCTCTGTGCCCGATTGTCCTGCTTGTTCCCAGGCCACCACCTGGCCCTGTGGATGCTGTCTATTGCCCTCATACAGTAGGAAGTTTCCCCATCAAAGGACCCGATTGATCAAGGCCCCCCCCCACCCCGTGAGATCCGATCAGATACACCCATTCCGGGAATCGGGAGAATATCCCGCTGTGGGATGGTCATCACCCACTGCGACTGTAGTGGGGACTTCTATTGTAAATGTGTGTGGGAACAGGTTTGAAGCGGTGGTTCTGAGGATGTCTTTTCCGTACATCAAAGTATTGACAAGAATGTGTTTTATGTAATAAAGCTATAAACCCGTGTATAAGAGGCCAGGCCGAAAGGATGCGTTTAGAGCACCTCGAGGAGATACCCTGTTGTCTGATTTGACGTGTTCTGCTCCATCGGAATAAACTCCTGTTTCCTGCCTTCCAGTCTCCAGCGCCTGCCTCTTTGTTTGGTAATATCGTATGGTATAAGAGGCGGTTAACGCCGGGCAAATACTGAAGAGTTCTTGGTCGAAATCGGCCCCTACTGTTTTACAATTGGCGTCCCAAACGCGGGGCCCATCAGCGACACGTGGATCCAGTGGGAGAGGTCCTGACGACAAAGTGAACGACTGCAGCGATCGGGAGAGCTCCTGTCCGATAGACCCTCGTCTGACAGCCAATCATCCGAACTTCACTGGTTCCGAACAGACCTCTCTCGAGTGATCTACGGTCCTGACTGGGAACCATCAGGAGTGCCGCGACAGAAGATAGAGGACGATCAGGCGCTGGATTCGGAAGACAAGAAACTGTCCATGCGGTCCGGGTAAGGTCGTGTAACACGACAAAATTGCGAAATGATTGTTTGATTGTTTGGAAAATACTAGTATTACTCTTCGAATTGTTGGTTCCCTTTGGAGATTCTCTGTCTGCAAACGGAGAAGAATAGAAAGATTCTCTCTTCCTTTGCAGGTAGTGAAGGGTAGGTAACGCGGACTTTTGTCCCCCGTTGTAACCCGTCGTGCCTATTTTTCTCCCCCACTGATTGATTGTTTGCCCGAACATTGTTTGTTCGGGGATTGTTCTCTCGAGAATTCTCTGTCTACAAACGGGGAAAAAGTACCCTATCCTCCTTTGCAGACAGTGAAGGGTAGGTAACGCAGACTTTTGTCTCCCGTTGTAACCCGTCGTGCCTATCTCTTTCTCGCGATTGATTGTTTGATTGTCTGAACATTGGTTGTTCGATATTGGTCCTTTGGAGGTATTCTCTGCTTACAAATAACATGGAATAGAGATATTCTGTCTAGTCTTTGCAAGCAGTGAAAAGATAGTAGTGCAGACTTTTGTCTCCCGTTGTAACCCGTCATGCCCATCTTCTCCCCACTGATTGGTAGTTGGGTCAGCCCGGACCGCTTATTAGAGATGAACCATCCGGCTCCACTGGAAGGCACCCCTAATAATGACATGTACACGAAGCATGGACTAGTCGCCATAGCCTATAGTAGGCTGTGGCATAAATACACCAAAAAGGATCAAGAAAGTCAGTGGCCACTGATAGGATCCTTCGATGAAGATAAAATAAGTGCGCTAGAAACAGCTCTTCGTAACAGCAAGACAACGCCCACTATGCTTGACAGCTTCGGCATGTGGCGTAAAGAAACAGAACAACGTAAGAAAAGAAACAAGATTAGATTAGAGAAAGAACTACGGAAAGCAGCTCATATGGCTGATAGGAAATTGGAAGAAGAGATTAAAGAGAGAGAGGAAGCCAAGTGGAAACAAGAGTCCGACACATCGAGTCAGTGTCCTGTTAGAACGCCCTCTACGCTCTACCCTGAATTACCCTCGAAACAGCGAGCCAACGATGATCTCTTATTAGGTCCTCCGATCATCTACATGCCTCCTCCATATGCCCCTTCCCAACCATTAGCACTGCACCCACCGCCCCCAAGTACAGACGAGAGTAGCACCAGGGCCTCGGCCCCCATGGCCTCCGCGCCGGCCGAACCCCTTGTACTAGCTACAGCACAAGCAACAATGTTAGGCGACCCTGAGACCCGACAGATAGATTCCACGAGAACGAACAGGTTGAGCAAAGATGAGCGAGCAGGGTACAAGGTAGTCAGGACACTAGTAGAACGAAAGGAGAGTGAGGAGCACATCATGGATTTGTGCAAATCATATGCGGGAAGCCACTGACGACACTTTGTCGTACGATTGTGTTATCATGCCCTAAATGCTTATGAGGACCGATATCAAGACAAAGGTCCCGAGAGCCTAACGACTCTATATAGAAAGGTGGATATCAGGAACGAGGGCGAGTGTGATGTGACGGACCTCCTTGCCCGTACGCTTGAAGTTTTCCGCCACCTCACTGAACAAGGGTTTGAAGCTAAACCTACGACACCTGTAGCGACCGAACCACGAATAGAACAACCTGGCGCCATGATGCCTATAAGGGAGGCCGCCCCCTACTGGGTCCCCCCACGAGGTCAGGGAACACACGATGATGTTAAGCATCAAGAGGCAAGAGGGAGGGTAGTGTATAACTGGGTTTACCAACCATGGGACCGACAAGACATCCTGACGTTCCGAAAATCTCTGCCCGATTTGCGGAAAAACCCCACTGCCTTCTACACTGAACTAGGTACAGACCTAGGTTCCACGATTATGACTCTAGCTGACATCGACTTGTTTTTCGGGTTATGTCTGCCAGCTGATGTGTGGAAGCAAATCCGGAAAGTCGACCATCTTGAGCTGTTCGGACATACCTGGTCACAACTCGATGGCATAGATAGACAACGAGAGCCTGGGCAGAAGCCTCTGAACCCAATTTTAGAACTCCCAGACAAAATTGTACAGAAATTGAAAACCCTGATCCCAGAAAAGAAAGTAGACTGGTCGATAGTGACGGCCTGTCGCCAGAAACACCAGGAAGACGTGTCGGAATATTTCTGCGGTTTGAGACGGTGTTTTCCGATTACAGTGGCCAGGACATGACCTCTGCGTCCGGACACCACCTATTTGTCCAGAACTACGTCAAAGGTCTGTCGCAGGAAGTCTCTCAGAAACTGCAAGCCAGCGAGAGTAGTTGGGCAGCCTCCAAACCCGCGGCAATCCTCCAGATGGCTCAATATTACGAGCATCAGAAAAACGAGAATGACAGAGCGACGGAGAGAAAGAAAAAGGACTTGAAGGAAAGGGTGATGATTGCGCAGTTGCAAGGGGTGACTATAGGACCAGAGCAGTACAAGGGAAATTACCAAACAAATGCCCCTAGGAACCCACCCCCTAAAGACCGTACTCCTGCACCCCATGTTGGACGTAAAGACATTAGCGAAGACCAATGCGCATTTTGCAAGGGATTCGGCCACTGGAAATCCCAGTGTCTGGTTTTGTTGGAGATGAATAAGAATAGGGACCCCCGAGACGTAGCGGGTGGTCCGAGAAATAGAGGTCAGGGGCGAGGGTCCACAAATGATACGAATAACGACAGATCAGGCAGACCAAATACGTTTGACCGTCCCCGACAGAACCAGTACCAACAGTCTGACTGCGACGACACTCACGACTTCGCATAGGACTGCCTAGGGCAAGGGAGGGATCCAGTCGAGCTCTATGTTGACCAGCAAGGTCCTTATGTCACCGCTAAGGTCCTTGGTACAAAGTCTCCGTTCCTGGTAGACACTGGCGCAACACGTAGTGCGTTATCTAAACGACTGATTCCAAGGGCACCCTTGTCTGGCTCACTCATAACATCGATAGGTTTCGATGGAACGCCCTCCACTAACCCTTTGTCCACACCGATCTCCTTTAACCTAGAGAACAACACCACTGACACAACGTTTTTGCTTTCTTCCAATACCCCTGACGCCATTATGGGACTTGATTTGCTAAAACATTTCCGAGCCACCATTAGATGTTCACAATACGGGGTTCTAGTCTTTCTATATGACAACCCGGTTCTACTCAGACATTGTCCTTCCCGACGCATGTTTTCCATCACTGACACTGACTCGTCCCTACTTGACGCTCTGCCTCCGTATCTGTGGGCCAAGACTGATTCGGACGTAGGACGCATGATGATTGACCCAGTGCACATAACTGTTCGACAGGATGCAATACTCCCAAAGCTTCCACAATATCGGATATCGCCCGAGGGCGAGAAGGCATTGGTGAAGATTATTCAGTCCCTGATAGACGCAGGAGTGGTAGAGGAAGTGGTTAGCAATGTTTGCAACAGTCCTATCTTACCCATCATAAAGAAACAAGGAGAGGGAGATGAGAAGGCGTACCGCTTCACCATCGACCTTCGAGAGGTCAATAAAGTAGTTGTACCTCAGTACCCCGTGGTCTCGGACATCACCACTATTCTGACTTTGATTCCTTCTACTGCCACCACCTTCACTGATATTGACCTAAAAAATGCTTTCTTCTCTATCCCCATCCATCCAGACAGCCGATACCTCTTTGGCTTCACCTTGAAAGCCCGCTCATATAGATTCTGTCGAGCACCCCAAGGCTACACAGAAAGCCTCAGCATCTACAGTCAGGCCCTCAAGAGACAACTGGACGAAGTCCAGTTACCCGATGGAGTGGTGTTGATACAATACGTCGATGACATCCTTTTGGAGGCCGATACCACTCCACTTGCAGTCACAGCCACCATCCAACTCCTGCACTTCCTTGCGGAAAATGGCCACAAGGTCTCCAAAAAGAAGCTGCAATTCTGCCAACCCCAGGTCACTTACCTAGGCCACCTCCTGTCCAAAGACGGAAGGAAACTTACTCCTGACCGAATCCAAACCATTCTAGAGACCCCTGTCCCTAAGACTCATAAACAAGTCCGTTCCCTCTTAGGCCTCACTTCCTTCTGCCGACAGTGGCTGCCAAATTTCAGCCTCATTGTGAAACCACTGCTTTCCCTGCTGGCCAAAGTTGTTCCCTTCCCACTCCCTTGGACCCCTGAATGCCAATCCTCCTTCATAGAACTACGAGATGCCCTTTGTTCAGCCCCTGTTCTAGGAACCCCTGATTACACGAAGCCCTTCTCCCTCTACACTCACGAAAGGGAGGGATGTGCTTTGTCTGTCTTGACCCAGTCCATTGGCCCAAAGCAACGACCATGCGCTTACTTCTCTGCCACTCTTGACCCTGTAGCCAGAGCTTTGCCTGCCTGCCTTCGAGCTATAGCTGCCGCTGCTATCTCTATCCGACAGAGTGAGGGAATCGTGCTCTCAAATTCCCTCACGGTGCTGGTACCCCATGCGGTTGATACCCTCCTGAACCAGACCAAGACACAACACCTGACTAGTGCACGACTGACTGGGTACGAATTGACTCTGCTTGCACCCCACATCACCCTGAAGAGATGCACCACACTGAACCCAGCAACTCTGTTGCCCCTACCAGAGAACGATCCCAATGTGCCCCCCGTACATGACTGTGTGACCCTCACAGACGAACAGACTAGGAGTAGGGCTGAACTCAGAGACACTGCCATCCCAGACCCCGACGGAGAGCTGTGGGTGGACGGCTCTTGCATCAAGCTCCCCGATGGCACCACCTCAGCCGCCTATGCAGTTACCACAGCCCAAACTGTAGTGGAAACCGCACGCATCGCACAACGATCTGCACAGACAGCAGAACTGATTGCCCTCACCCGAGCGTGCATCTTAGCAGCAGGAACCACAACAAACATTTACACCGACAGCCAGTACGCCTTCGGGGTGGTTCACCATTTTGGGCTCCTTTGGAAGGAGAGGGGATTCCTGACTTCACATGGTACACCCATCTTACACGGAGATCTAGTCTCCGCCCTGACTGAAGCCGTCCTCCTCCCCAAACGACTTGCGGTCATCAAATGCCAGGCACACAAAAAGGTGACAGACATCATTGGACGAGGAAACGCACTAGCCGACATCACTGCCCGAACAACAGCTGAGAATAGGACAACGACACGCATGTACGTGACTGGGTCACAGGCAGAGAAGTGGACGAACACTAGGGATACTATTAGAGACATCCAAATGGCCAGCTCACAACACGAATTGACTGAATGGGCGCAGGTGGGACTGAAAGATGGTGAAGGCTGCTGGCAGACAAAAGACACGAACAAATGGCTGCTACCCGATTCATCCCTGATCCCCATACTGACCATGGCACACTCCCCTGCTCACATAGGACCAGCCCCCATGACCGAACTTGTTTCCAAAGTCTGGTACAATGATAAGATCGCAGACTCCGCCAAACGATTAGTCCAGCAATGTTTGATGTGCTTACAACACAACCCTGGGAAAGGAACTGTAGTACCCCGGGGAGGGTTTGGGGTTCCCAATCACCCGTTTGAAGTCCTGCAGATGGACTACATCCAGCTAGACAGATGCCAAGGCCTGAAGTACGTACTTGTTGTGGTGTGCGCATTTAGCAAGTGGGTGGAAGCCTATCCAACCCGTGACAACACTGCCATGGCCACCGCAAAGGTACTACTAAAGGAATTCTTCCCTCGTTACGGCCTTTGCCAAAATCTGTGGAGCGACAATGGCCCCCACTTCGTAGCCGAAGTTATCCAGCTCATCTTGAAGGGGTTGGATGTAAAACAAAAGTTCCACATGGTTTTCCACCCCCAATCTGCTGGGCTAGTTGAACGGCATAATGCCACACTGAAACTTAAATTGGCCAAAATAGTGGCTACTACAGGACTGAAATGGCCAGACGCACTCCCACTGGCATTGCTATCGATGCGCTCCACCCCCACCAAGCACCACTTGACACCTTACGAGGTCGTATTCGGCCGGCCCATGAATGTCTGGTCTGCACCAAAACCGACGTCCATTCATGACTTCCCAGACGTCCTGATGTCTGATTACTTGTACCAGTTGACTAAAACACTGTCTGTTATTCACCAACAGGTGCTGCATGCCATTCCCGACGCTCCCAGGGGTCCCGGACATACCATCCAACCTGGAGATTTTGTACTGATCCGGAACTTCCAGCGTGCAAAGAGTCTGGAAACTCGGTGGACGGGCCCCTGGCAAGTTCTAATCACCACCCGAACGGCACTTCGAGTGGAAGGAAAGCGCAACTGGGTGCATGCACACCACTGCAAAAGAATCCCTTCGACTCTGACGACGACCGAAGACGTGGCCACCCAAGAAGAGCCCCTGAACAAAGACCGACCGTCACTGAACTGCTATCCGGACACAGAGACACTTGAATTAGCAAAAACTCCCGATCCCACTGTGCCATCCAGAGAAGGGTATAACCTGCGACGAAAGGAGGGAGCTTCGGCTAAGCAGACCATTGACTAAGTCAAAATTCTCAGAGCGGTGGCCTAACACTACTAGGGCCGCCAGGAGAGAAGTCAGACGAAGTTTGTGGTTCTGCCCGCTACCGAGCCCCTTGAAGATGATGGAAGCGCCCGACAAGAAGGTGATGGAAGCAACCGGACATCCGAAGATCCGCTACAGGAACCCAAAGACTGACAAAATCCACAGTTTTAAGACTATTGCACTTTTTATCACCCTTCTCTTTTGCCTCCTCCTCATGACCACCCTCTGGATTGTGGAAGAGAGCGCACCCGCCCATGAGACATTCCTAACCACTGCACAACCAACCACAATGAAGGAACATTATCTGATTTCTCTTTCACCCCAACTCCGAGAGAGGCGGAAGGAGTTCTGGAACAACTCCTTCGTGCAACTGCTGCACCAGCACAATCTTGCTACCAATGCCACCAACTGCTGGATCCGTGGGTTGCTACCCCAAGTCACTGGACATTCCATACCCTTCATCCCTTCGCCCTTCTCAGTTCACGGCTCCTGCCTTGCTTGGCTGATCCTCTTGCAAGAGAGCTATAGGGATAATAAGACCTCCAGCAGGACTATGACGCATTTCTTTCATGAGGTTTGGCAGAAAAAAACGAAGATGCACTTCTGCCCGCAGACCTTCAACGATTCCTTCCATATGGACATCCCTGTCAAAGAACGGATTGAGATGCAGGTGTTTAACAATCCGACCAAACCCACCTTCTCCTACCTCCGGAAGCGAACGGCTGCCACCCTGACCGTGGCCTTATCCGTCATCAACGTCACAGGCCTTATGTGCATCGAAGGGCTTGGGACACAGCTGGTAGGCCATAGCGCTTGCCGCATCATCAGAACCTTGGGCTCCATTGATCCACCCTCTTTTGTCTCCTCACCGAATATGTACTTTGTTTGTGGTACAAAGGCCTACACCTGGCTCCCCAAAGGCTGGGGGGGGGCACCTGTTATATTGCCTTCATCCTCCCTCCGACCTATGTGGCTCCAGCGAATCATCACAGACAGAAACGAGCCAAAGACATCGAACAAGCCGGCTCCACCGGAACACAGTTCCTCGATGCAATGAAGGGACTTGTTCCATTCTGGGGTCCGATGGCGAACAGCCGTGCCATCCGACATCTGACTCAGGCAGTTGAAACGACAATGAACATTACTGCTGGCATCCTCACGAACAATACGGCCGAGCTTCAGGCGGTCCGCTTGGTGGCTCTTCAGAACCGCCTTGTTCTAGATGTGGTTCTAGCAGATCGTGGAGGAGCATGCCGCATCATTGGGTCCAGCTGCTGCACCTACATACCGGATAATTCACCCTCAGTGTACAAAGCCATCGAACATCTCCACAGACTTTCCTCAGAAGTTCACCAGGAGCAAGAAGAATGGTCGCTTGGTGGATGGTTCTGGAGTACTGTTAAAAACTGGGGATGGAGATTGTTTACGATTATCCTGATTCCTATTGATGTAATTTGTGGGTTCTGCTTAGGAATCCAATGCCTGCCGCCTCTGTGTTCACTATGTGCGAATTGTATCTGCCCTAAGACTGTGGACTTCGAAAAGAAACGCATGAGAGCATTGTACGATGTTGAGGTTAGGAACTTGATGAAGATAGACATCGATTAGACAAGTTGGCTAGATATGTTGAAAAGGGAGGACTGTTGAAATCTAGTTTGCAGCGTCAACATTATCGGCGCCATCTTGTCCCTTTTTAGGCCCATTCGTGCGCGTAAGCGGCAGCCATTCTGAATGCCATGGCCTCTCTGCCCACCGCCGATAGCCAGCGCGTCTCTCTCTCTCACTCCTAACCTCGCAGGCATCCCCCGCGCGCTGACAGCCCCCGCTCTCACATGCTTGGGCCATAAACCCCTCTTCAGCGCAACCCTGCCTCGGAACCCCATCCTGTTCCCAGCCCAACACCTTCCTCCATTCCTTTCATGATCCCGTGCCCTTTGATAAAACCCCCCTTTCCTCTGTGCCCGATTGTCCTGCTTGTTCCCAGGCCACCACCTGGCCCTGTGGATGTTGTCTATTGCCCTCATACAGTAGGAAGTTTCCCCATCAAAGGACCCGATTGATCAAGGCCCCCCCCACCCCGTGAGATCCGATCAGATACACCCATTCCGGGAATCAGCAGAATATCCCGCTGTGGGATGGTCATCACCCACTGCGACTGGGGTGGGGACTTCTATTGTAAATGTGTGTGGGAACAGGTTTGAAGCGGGGGTTCTGAGGATCTCTTTTCCGTACATCAAAGTATTGACAAGAATGTGTTTTATGTAATAAAGCTATAAACCCGTGTATAGGAGGCCAGGCCGAAAGGATGCGTTTAGAGCACCTCGAGGAGATACCCTGTTGTCTGATTTGACGTGTTCTGCTCCATCGGAATAAACTCCTGTTTCCTGCCTTCCAGTCTCCAGCGCCTGCCTCTTTGTTTGGTAATATCGTATGGTATAAGAGGCGGCTAACGCCGGGCAAATACTGAAGAGTTCTTGGTCGAAATCGGCCCCTACTGTTTTACATTGATAGTGAATTACAGTATAATTTGTTTTTCACTATGGAAGACTAGCTGTCCCATAGGGTACA
>NW_028248096.1:0-187000 GCF_964263255.1 Lissotriton vulgaris | reverse complement strand
ACAGTCCAGCCCGAACTGCCAAGCCATGCCTTCCCTGGACCGGAATCAAGCTTTTGAGGACCGGTTTCTGGCATTCCAGCGTCTTCAGCCCGGCTTGCTTGAATCCAGTGGTGTGCAGAGCATGGGACTCACGTCTGATCATACCCATCCGACTCGGGGTGACAAATGCAAAAACCACAGTAGATGGGCAGAATGCAGATCAATGTCATCCATTCACCCCAGTACAGAGATCTGGGCCTAAATCCATCGTTTTTTTGCACTCCACACCACCCCAGTTCTGACATGACCATATGCAAATCAGCCTGACCCTGTGCCTCATGGGAACAGTCCAGCCCGAACTGCCAAGCCATGCCTTCCCTGGGCCGGAAACAAGCTTTCGAGGACCTGTTACTGGCATTCCAGCAGTCTTCAGCCCGGCTTGCTTGAATACAGTGGTGTGGAGAGCATGGGACTCACGTCTGAGAATACCCATCCCACTCGGGGTGATAAATGCAAAAGCCACAGTTGATGGACAGAATGCAGAACAATGTTATAAATTCACCCCAGTTCAGAGATCTGGGCCTAAATCCATTGTTTTTTTGCACTCCACACCACTCCAGGTCAGACATGGTATATGCAAATCAGTCTGACCCTGTGCATCATGGGAACAGTCCAGCCCAAACTGCAAAGCCATGCCTTCTCTGGACCGGAAACAATCTTCCGAGGACTGGTTTCTGGTATTCCAGCCGTCTTCAGCCCGGCTTGCTTGAATCCAGTGGTGTGGAGAGCATGGGACTCACGTCTGAGCATACCCATCCCACTCGGGGTGACAAATGCAAAAACCACAGTTGATGGACAGAATGCAGAACAATGTCATACATTCACCCCAGTACAGAGATCTGGGCCTAAATCAATCGGTTTTTGCACTCCACACCACCCCAGTTCAGACATGGCCATATGCAAATCAGTCTGACCCTGTGCCTCATGGGAACAGTCCAGCCCGAACTGCCAAGCCATGCCTTCCCCGGACCGGAAACAAGCTTCTGAGGACCGGTTTCTGGCATTCCAGCCGTCTTCAGCCCGGCTTGCTTGAGTGGTGTGGAGAGCATGGGACTCACGTCTGAGCATACCCATCCCACTCGGGGTGACAAATGCAAAAACCACAGTTGATGGACAGAATGCAGAACAATATCATACATTCACCCCATTACAGAGATCTGGGCCTAAATCCATCGTTTTTTTGCACTCCACACCACCCCAGTTCAGACATGGCCATATGCAAATCAGTCTGACCCTGTGCCTCATGGGAACAGTCCAGCCCGAACTGCCAAGCCATGCCTTCCCTGGACTGGAATCAAGCTTTTGAGGACCGGTTTCTGGCATTGCAGCGTCTTCAGCCCGGCTTGCTTGAATCCAGTGGTGTGCAGAGCATGGGACTCACGTCTGATCATACCCATCCGACTCGGGGTGACAAATGCAAAAACCACAGTTGATGGACTGAATGCAGAACAGTGTCATACATTCACCCCAGTACAGAGATCTGGGCCTAAATCCATCGTTTTTTTGCACTCCACACCACCCCAGTTTCGACATGGCCATATGCAAATCAGTCTGACCCTGTGCCTCATGGGAACAATCCAGCCCGAACTGCCAAGCCATGCCTTCCCTGGACCGGAAACAAGCTTCCGAGAACCGGTTACTGGCATTCCAGCCGTCTTCAGCCCGGCTTGCTTGAGTCCAGTGGTGTGGAGAGCATGGGACTCACGTCTGAACATACCAATCCCACTCGGGTGACAAAGGCAAAAACCACAGTTGATGGACAGAATGCAGAACAATGTCATACATTCACCCCAGTACAGAGATCTGGGCCTAAATCCATCGTTTTGTTGCACTCCACACCACCCCAGTTCAGACATGGCCATATGCAAATCAGTGTGACCCTGTGCCTCATGGGAACAGTCCAGCCCGAATTGCCAAGCCATGCCTTCCCCGGACCGGAAACAAGCTTCCGAGGACCAGTTTCTGGCATTCCTGCCGTCTTCAGCCCGGCTTGCTTGAATCCAGTGGTGTGGAGAGCATGGGACTCACGTCTGAGCATACCCATCCCACTCGGGTGACAAATGCAAAAACCACAGTTGATGGACAGAATGCAGAACAATGTCATACATTCACCCCAGTACAGAGATCTGGGCCTTAATCCATCGTTTTTTTGCACTCCACACCACCCCAGTTCAGACATGGCCATATGCAAATCAGTCTGACCCTGGGCCTCATGGGAACAGTCCAGCCCGAACTGCCAAGCCATGCCTTCCCTGGACCGGAAAGAAGCTTCCAAGGACCGGTTTCTGGCATTCCAGCCATCTTCAGCCTGGCTTGCTTGAATCCAGTGGTGTGGAGAGCATGGGACTCACGTCTGAAAATACCCATCCCACTCGGGGTGACAAATGCAAAAGCCACAGTTGATGGACAGAATGCAGAACAATGTCATAAATTCACCCCAGTACAGAGATCTGTGCCTAAATCCATCGTTTTTTTGCACTCCACACCACTCCAGGTCAGACATGGTTATATGCAAATCAGTCTGACCCTGTGCCTCATGAGAACAGTACAACCCGAACTGCAAAGCCATGCCTTCCGTGGACTGGAAACAAGCTTCCGAGGACCGGTTTCTGGCATTCCAGCAGTCTCCAGCCCGGCTTGCTTGAATCCAGTGGTGTGGAGAGCATGGGACTCACGTCTGAGCATACCCATCCCACTCGGGGTGACAAATGCAAAAACCACAGTTTATGGGCAGAATGCAGAACAATGTCATCCATTCACCCCAGTACAGAGATCTGGGCCTAAATCCATCGTTTTTTTGCACTCCACACCACCCCAGTTCTGACATGGCCATATGCAAATCAATCTGACCCTGTGCCTCATGGGAACACTCCAGCCCGAACTGCCAAGCCATGCCTTCCCTGGACCGGAAACAAGCTTCCGAGGACCGGTTACTGGCAATCCAGCCGTCTTCAGCCCGGCTTGCTTGAATCCAGTGGTGTGGAGAGCATGGGACCCACGTCTGACCATACCCATCCCAGTCGGGTGACAAAGGCAAAAACCGCAGTTGATGGACAGAATGCAGAACAATGTCATACATTCACCCCAGTACAGAGATCTGGGCCTAAATCCATTGTTTTTTTGCACTCCACACCACCCCAGTTGAGACATGGCCATATGCAAATCAGTCTGACCCTGTGCCTAATGGGAACAATCCAGCCCGAACTACCAAGCCATGCCTTCCCTGGACCGGAAACAAGCTTCCGAGGACCGGTTTCTGGCATTCCAGCTGTCTTCATCCCGGCTTGCTTGCATCCAGTGGTGTGGAGAGCATGGGACTCACGTCTGAGAATACCCATCAACTCGGGGTGACAAATGCAAAAGCCACAGTTGATGGACAGAATGCAGAACAATGTCATAAATTCACCCCAGTACAGAGATCTGGGCCTGAATCCATTGTTTTTTTGCACTCCACACCACTCCAGGTCAGACATGGTTATATGCAAATCAGTCTAACCCTGTGCCTCATGGAAACAGTCCAGCCCGAACTGCAAAGCCATGCCTTCCCTGGACCGGAATCAAGCTTTCGAGGACCGGTTTCTGGCATTCCAGCGTCTTCAGCCCGGCTTGCTTGAATCCAGTGGTGTGCAGAGCATGGGACTCACGTCTGAGCATACCCATCCCACTCGGGCTGACAAATGCAAAAACCACAGTTGATGGACAGAATGCAGAACAATGTCATACATTCACCCCAGTACAGAGATCTGGGCCTAAATCCAAGTTTTTTGCACTCCACACTGTAGGAAGGTGGATATCTGACTATGGTTACCCCCAAACTTTTTGCCTGGTGTTTAGCTGGTTTTTGACTTAGTTGGCCTGGGATCCTGCTATTCAGGGCCCCAGGCTGATTGCTCTCTCCTTAAAATGGGCTCCATGTACCTTAGGTGCATAACACAATTGGAATTGGTTCACCTTATAGGCCCCTGTAACAGTGTACCATAGGTACCCAGGGCATAGGTGTAGCCAAGGCCTACCAGGGGCTGCAGCATGTATTATGCCACCCCTGGCCTGGCCTCCATATTTGACACAACTGGCTGATCACACAGCTGGGGTAAGTCGGTGTAACCACCTCTTACTTAGGTACAGTATGTCTGTGCCTAACCCTAAACTGGACACATATGTTCCTATCAGCCACTCCTATGGAAGGCCTCATCAATCCTGGAGGCAGAGTGCTTGGAAATATGTGAGATGGTGCTCTAGCATGAGCTGAGCCTGTCTGCAGCTGTCGGGAACCACTCCCTAAGCTGTTCCGGGATATTGCCATACCATATACTCTTAAGTGCATTATAATCCTCGCGGTTATTTGCTATCTTTGGTTTGGCTTTATCAAAACATGTCGAGTAAGGTGTCATACGAATTGGAATACTATCCCCTCGCCAGTTCTGGCGACGGGGATAGCATTCCACCCTTCTAGAGGGACACGACATGTGTGTAGCCTTAACCCCGGTTAAAGTTAAACAGAGCCTCAGCATCACAAAATGGATGCTGCCACCACAGACACATGTCTGACCTCCTGCTGCTGGGAGTCCTTCCAGCGAGGAGGGCCTGGACAAAGGGTTTCCTGCCTGGGGAGGTGCGAGCACCACCCCAGACAGGGTTTTGTGTATTGGGTAGGACAGGGCTGAATAGATTGAGACATGCCTGGGGCACACAAGGTGTCCCTGTGCATAAGCCAGCCCAAACCGGTTCTGGGGCTTTCCAGCCCCAGTCCTGGCGAGGAGCTGGACAAAGGAGAGGGGGTGTAACCACCCCCCTTCCTGGTCCCACCCATAGGGGAGGGACCTAGTAGGTGATCCACCCCTCAGATTGGAATAAGAGGGGGAGCAGTGCCATTGCACGGCAGATCATCCCGAAATCAACTTAAAACAAAGAAGAAGACTGGACTTCGACATTCTGCTGCACAGAAGACTGAAGAAGAATCTCCCTTGTGGCCAAGGAGTGACCACCCTGTGAACACAGGCACCAACCAGCAACTCGACGTCTGCTTTGCCGCCGCCTCCCGCCGGAGCCCGAGCCCAGAGCCCGACAAGAACCAGATTCCCAGACCTCTCAGAGCCCGATCCACAGTCCCTGCAAAGAAGGGACCCGTGGAGGCACCGAGTGACGTGGGACCGGACCCCTTGGAAGACACTCGTAAAGCTGACTGCGCAGCTTCTGAGGCATCCTCGACGTTGTGCTTTGGGGACTGAGAACCCCCACCACCGAGCAGCCCTTGCACCGAAGATCAGCCCCCCAGCATCTCCACGATCTGCGTGGGGCCCTTTTGCACTGTGCCACTCGACGCGCCATCCCGGCCACTAGCCACGCGGCCAGCGGCCATCTTGGCGACGAACCCGAAGATTTAAACAGCAGGTCTGGTTGCTCCAGACCTACCCAAGCTCCTGTGAAAAGGAGCACCCGCTCTGACCTTGCTGGTCCGAGTGAACAGCATCTTTCGACTTCTGCGTGGCTTGCATTTGCCAAGGCCTGTTTGCTCCGATCAGGTCGCCGACATCGCCAACAGCGAAAAGCCTACGTGGGACAGCTCGTGACCGACTCCTGGACGTCCTCGACCCCGGGTATCCACGTGGCTGCAGAAAGAAGCTACCCGACAACGCCTGTTTGCACCCGACATCGCCTGGTTCCAATCTGGTTCCACGGTAGTCACTGGCTAGTGACTTTGAACACTGTCCCCTCTGCTTTCAGGTCTTCAACTCTTCAGATCCACCCTTGGATCCACCGGAACTCTTCTCATCGAGCCGCCTGCAGCATCTTCAGCTCCAAGCACCATCGACCAGCGTGACGAAACCCGACACATCTTCGACCCTGTGCACCCGCGTCCTGTGGGTGAGGTAACTCAGCTCCGCCGGTGCTCCTGCACTGGTACACATCCCAAGGGCCTGTGTTTTAAGTTTCAGCTCCGTAGGTCACTCGGAAGGTTCCTAACTTTCTAACTTTGTGCTTTTTACGCACCATAGACTTTGTATTGTAAAGTGCGTGCACTTTGAACACTGCATCCGAGTCCCGTGGGCCTTTCCCGACTTAGTTATTTCCAGTCTCGAATAGCTCCAGCGATTCCCAAGGCCCTAGGCCTCTTCACTTTCCTCCTGGTATCTCTTATACCACTTATTTAGTATATGGTTTAGGTGGCCCCTAGGGCTCATCCATATTGTGCAACTTTTGTGTATTTTAAACTGTCTTGTGATTTAACGCTTGTGCTTCTGTGCTCATAAAGAGTCCAGGGGATTTTATAGTTAATAAATCAATATATATTTTCAATATATATCTGTGTGGTGTCCCTTTCATTTGGTATTCAAGGGGGTTGTGTATGGTATAACAGCTGGCTTCACATGCCTTTCAGAGTTTAGCCTAAGACTGCTTTGTCCACGTTACCACTAGGATAACTGGTCTACAAGGTTGAATTACAACCATCATCATAAGGGTTGCTTGGCATGGTACAAAGTGATCACTAGAACTAGTGAGCATTATATACCAGGCCAACTTCTCACACACACCACCCCAGTTCAGACATGGCCATATGCAAATCAGTTTGACCCTGTGCCTCATGGGAACAGTCCAGCCCGAACTGCCAAGTCATGCCTTCCCTGGACCGGAAACAAGCTTCCGAGGACCGGTTCTTGCCATTCCAGCCGTCTTCAGCCCGGCTTGCTTGAATCCAGTGGTGTGGAGAGCATGGGACTCACGTCTGAGCATACCCATCCCACTCGGGGTGACAAATGCAAAAACCACAGTTGATGGACTGAATGCAGAACAGTGTCATACATTCACCCCAGTACAGAGATCTGGGCCTAAATCCATAGTTTTTTTGCACTCCACACCACCCCAGTTTAGACATGGCCATATGCAAATCAGCCTGACCCTGTGCCTCATGGGAACAGTCCAGCCCGAACTGCCAAGCCATGCCTTCCCTGGACCGGAAACAAGTTTCTGAGGACTGGTTTCTGGCATTCCAGCCGTCTTCAGCCCGGCTTCCTTGAATCCAGTGGTGTGGAGAGCATGGGACTCACGTCTGAGCATACCCATCCCACTCGGGGTGACAAATGCAAAAACCACAGTTGATGGGCAGAATGCAGAACAATGTCATCCATTCAACCCAGTACAGAGATCTGGGCCTAAATCCATCGTTTTTTTGCACTCCACACCACCCCAGTTCTGACATGGCCATATGCAAATCAGTCTGGCCCTGTGCCTCATGGGAAATGTCCAGCCCGAACTGCCAAGCCATGCCTTCCCTGGACCGGAAACAAGCTTTCGAGGACCTGTTACTGGCATTCCAGCAGTCTTCAGCCCGGCTTGCTTGAATCCAGTGGTGTGGAGAGCATGGGACTCACGTCTGAGCATACCCATCCCACTCGGGGTGATAAATGCAAAAGCCACAGTTGATGGACAGAATGCAGAACAATGTCATAAATTCACCCCAGTTCAGAGATCTGGGCCTAAATCCATTGTTTTTTTGCACTCCACTCCACTCCAGGTCAGACATGGTATATGCAAATCAGTCTGACCCTGTGCATCATGGGAACAGTCCAGCCCAATCTGCAAAGCCATGCCTTCCCTGGACCGGAAACAAGCTTCCGAGGACCGGTTTCTGGCATTCCAGCCGTCTTCAGCCCGGCTTGCTTGAATCCAGTGGTGTGGAGAGCATGGGACTCACGTCTGAGCATACCCATCCCACTCGGGGTGACAAATGCAAAAACCACAGATGATGGACAGAATGCAGAACAATGACATACATTCACCCCAGTACAGAGATCTGGGCCTGAATCCATTGTTTTTTTGCACTCCACACCACTCCAGGTCAGACATGGTTATATGCAAATCAGTCTAACCCTGTGCCTCATGGAAACAGTCCAGCCCGAACTGCAAAGCCATGCCTTCCCTGGACCGGAATCAAGCTTTCAAGGACCGGTTTCTGGCATTCCAGCGTCTTCAGCCCGGCTTGCTTGAATCCAGTGGTGTGCAGAGCATGGGACTCACGTCTGAGCATACCCATCCCACTCGGGCTTACAAATGCAAAAACCACAGTTGATGGACAGAATGCAGAACAATGTCATACATTCACCCCAGTACAGAGATCTGGGCCTAAATCCAAGTTTTTTGCACTCCACACCACCCCAGTTCAGACATGGCCATATGCAAATCAGTTTGACCCTGTGCCTCATGGGAACAGTCCAGCCCGAACTGCCAAGTCATGCCTTCCCTGGACCGGAAACAAGCTTCCGAGGACCGGTTCTTGCCATTCCAGCCGTCTTCAGCCCGGCTTGCTTGAATCCAGTGGTGTGGAGAGCATGGGACTCACGTCTGAGCATACCCATCCCACTCGGGGTGACAAATGCAAAAACTACAGTTGATGGACTGAATGCAGAACAGTGTCATACATTCACCCCAGTACAGAGATCTGGGCCTAAATCCATAGTTTTTTTGCACTCCACACCACCCCAGTTTAGACATGGCCATATGCAAATCAGCCTGACCCTGTGCCTCATGGGAACAGTCCAGCCCGAACTGCCAAGCCATGCCTTCCCTGGACCGGAAACAAGTTTCTGAGGACTGGTTTCTGGCATTCCAGCCGTCTTCAGCCCGGCTTGCTTGAATCCAGTGGTGTGGAGAGCATGGGACTCACGTCTGAGCATACCCATCCCACTCGGGGTGACAAATGCAAAAACCACAGTTGATGGGCAGAGTGCAGAACAATGTCATCCATTCAACCCAGTACAGAGATCTGGGCCTAAATCCATCGTTTTTTTGCACTCCACACCACCCCAGTTCTGACATGGCCATATGCAAATCAGTCTGGCCCTGTGCCTCATGGGAAATGTCCAGCCCGAACTGCCAAGCCATGCCTTCCCTGGACCGGAAACAAGCTTTCGAGGACCTGTTACTGGCATTCCAGCAGTCTTCAGCCCGGCTTGCTTGAATCCAGTGGTGTGGAGAGCATGGGACTCACGTCTGAGCATACCCATCCCACTCGGGGTGACAAATGCAAAAACCACAGTTGATGGACAGAATGCAGAACAATGTCATACATTCATCCCAGTACAGAGATCTGGGACTAAATCAATCGGTTTTTGCACTCCACACCACCCCAGTTCAGACATGGCCATATGCAAATCAGTCTGACCCTGTGCCTCATGGGAACAGTCCAGCCCGAACTGCCAAGCCATGCCTTCCCTGGACCGGAAACAAGCTTCGGAGGACCGGTTTCTGGCATTCCAGCCGTCTTCAGCCCGGCTTGCTTGAATCCAGTGGTGTGGAGAGCATGGGACTCACGTCTGAGAATACCCATCCCACTCGGGGTGATAAATGCAAAAGCCACAGTTGATGGACAGAATGCAGAACAATGTCATAAATTCACCCCAGTTCAGAGATCTGGGCCTAAATCCATTGTTTTTTTGCACTCCACTCCACTCCAGGTCAGACATGGTATATGCAAATCAGTCTGACCCTGTGCATCATGGGAACAGTCCAGCCCAAACTGCAAAGCCATGCCTTCCCTGGACCGGAAACAAGCTTCCGAGGACCGGTTTCTGGCATTCCAGCCGTCTTCAGCCCGGCTTGCTTGAATCCAGTGGTGTGGAGAGCATGGGACTCACGTCTTAGCATACCCATCCCACTCGGGGTGACAAATGCAAAAACCACAGATGATGGACAGAATGCAGAACAATGACATACATTCACCCCAGTACAGAGATCTGGGCCTAAATCAATCGGTTTTTGCACTCCACACCACCCCAGTTCAGACATGGCCATATGCAAATCAGTCTGACCCTGTGCCTCATGGGAACAGTCCAGCCCGAAATACCAAGCCATGCCTTCCCTGGACCGGAAACAAGCTTCTGAGGACCGGTTTCTGGCATTCCAGCCGTCTTCAGCCCGGCTTGCTTGAATCCAGTGGTGTGGAGAGCATGGGACTCACGTCTGAGCATACCCATCCCACTCGGGGTGACAAATGCAAAAACCACAGTTGATGGACAGAATGCAGAACAATATCATACATTCACCCCATTACAGAGATCTGGGCCTAAATCCATCGTTTTTTTGCACTCCACACCACCCCAGTTCAGACATGGCCATATGCAAATCAGTCTGACCCTGTGCCTCATGAGAACAGTCCAGCCCGAACTGCAAAGCCATGCCTTCCCTGGACCGGAAACAAGCTCCTGAGGACCGGTTTCTGGCATTCCAGCCGTCTTCAGCCCAGCTTGCTTGAATCCAGTGGTGTGGAGAGCATGGGACTCACGTCTGAGCATACCCATCCCACTCGGGGTGACAAATGCAAAAACCACAGTTGATGGACAGAATGCAGAACAATGTCATACATTCACCCCAGTACAGAGATCTGGGCCTAAATCAATCGGTTTTTGCACTCCACACCACCCCAGTTCAGACATGGCCATATGCAAATCAGTCTGACCCTGTGCCTCATGGGAACAGTCCAGCCCGAACTGCCAAGCCATGCCTTCCCTGGGCCGGAAACAAGCTTCTGAGGACCGGTTTCTGGCATTCCAGCCGTCTTCAGCCCGGCTTGCTTGAATCCAGTGGTGTGGAGAGCATGGGACTCACGTCTGAGCATACCCATCCCACTCGGGGTGACAAATGCAAAAACCACAGTTGATGGACAGAATGCAAAACAATATCATACATTTACCCCATTACAGAGATCTGGGCCTAAATCCATCGTTTTTTTGCACTCCACACCACCCCAGTTCAGACATGGCCATATGCAAATCAGTCTGACCCTGTGCCTCATGGGAACAGTCCAGCCCCAACTGCCAAGCCATGCCTTCCCTGGACCGGAATCAAGCTTTTGAGGACCGGTTTCTGGCATTCCAGCGTCTTCAGCCCGGCTTGCTTGAATCCAGTGGTGTGCAGAGCATGGGACTCACGTCTGATCATACCCATCCGACTCGGGGTGACAAATGCAAAAACCACAGTAGATGGGCAGAATGCAGATCAATGTCATCCATTCACCCCAGTACAGAGATCTGGGCCTAAATCCATCGTTTTTTTGCACTCCACACCACCCCAGTTCTGACATGACCATATGCAAATCAGTCTGACCCTGTGCCTCATGGGAACAGTCCAGCCCGGACTGCCAAGCCATGCCTTCCCTGGACCGGAAAGAAGCTTCCGAGGACCGGTTTCTGGAATTCCAGCCGTCTTCAGCCCGGCTTGCTTGAATCCAGTGGTGTGGAGAGCATGGGACTCACGTCTGAGAATACCCATCCCACTCGGGGTGACAAATGCAAAAGCCACAGTTGATGGACAGAATAGAGAACAATGTCATAAATTCACCCCAGCGCAGAGATCTGGGCCTAAATCCATCGTTTTTTTGCACTCCACACCACTCCAGGTCAGACATGGTTATATGCAAATCAGTCTGACCCTGTGCCTTATGGGAACAGTCCAGCCCGAACTGCAAAGCCATGCCTTCCCTGGACCGGAAACAAGCTTCCGAGGACCGGTTTCTGGCATTCCAGCCGTCTTCAGCCGGCTTGCTTGCATCCATGGTGTGGAGAGCATGGGACTCACGCCTGAGCATACCCATCCCACTCGGGGTGACAAATGCAAAAACTACAGTTGATGGACAGAATGCAGAACAATGTCATACATTCACCCCAGTACAGAGATCTGGGCCTTAATCCATCGTTTTTTTGCACTCCACACCACCCCAGTTCAGACATGGCCATATGCAAATCAGTCTGACCCTGGGCCTCATGGGAACAGTCCAGCCCGAACTGCCAAGCCATGCCTTCCCTGGACCAGAAAGAAGCTTCCAAGGACCGGTTTCTGGCATTCCAGCCATCTTCAGCCTGGCTTGCTTGAATCCAGTGGTGTGGAGAGCATGGGACTCACGTCTGAAAATACCCATCCCACTCGGGGTGACAAATGCAAAAGCCACAGTTGATGGACAGAATGCAGAACAATGTCATAAATTCACCCCAGTACAGAGATCTGGGCCTAAATCCATCGTTTTTTTGCACTCCACACCACTCCAGGTCAGACATGGTTATATGCAGATCAGTCTGACCCTGTGCCTCATGGGAACAGTACAACCCGAACTGCAAAGCCATGCCTTCCGTGGACCGGAAACAAGCTTCCGAGGACCGGTTTCTGGCATTCCAGCAGTCTCCAGCCCGGCTTGCTTGAATCCAGTGGTGTGGAGAGCATGGGACTCACGTCTGAGCATACCCATCCCACTCGGGGTGACAAATGCAAAAACCACAGTTTATGGGCAGAATGCAGAACAATGTCATCCATTCACCCCAGTACAGAGATCTGGGCCTAAATCCATCGTTTTTTTGCACTCCACACCACCCCAGTTCTGACATGGCCATATGCAAATCAATCTGACCCTGTGCCTCATGGGAACACTCCAGCCCGAACTGCCAAGCCATGCCTTCCCTGGACCGGAAACAAGCTTCCGAGGACCGGTTACTGGCAATCCAGCCGTCTTCAGCCCGGCTTGCTTGAATCCAGTGGTGTGGAGAGCATGGGACTCACGTCTGACCATACCCATCCCAGTCGGGTGACAAAGGCAAAAACCGCAGTTGATGGACAGAATGCAGAACAATATCATACATTCACCCCAGTACAGAGATCTGGGCCTAAATCCATCGTTTTTTTGCACTCCACACCACCCCAGTTCAGACATGGCCATATGCAAATCAGTCTGACCCTGTGCCTAATGGGAACAGTCCAGCCCGAACTGCCAAGCCATGCCTTTCCTGTACCGGAAACAAGCTTCCAAGGACTGGTTACTGGCATTCCAGCCATTTTCAGCCCGGCTTGCTTGAATCCAGTGGTGTGGAGAGCATGGGACTCACGTCTGACCATACCTATCCCACTCGGGTGACAAAGGCAAAAACCACAGTTGATGGACAGAATGCAGAACAATGTCATACATTCACCCCAGTACAGAGATCTGGGCCTAAATCCATCGTTTTGTTCCTCTCCACACCACCCCAGTTTAGACATGGCCATATGCAAATCAGTCTGACCCTGTGCCTCATGGGAACAGTCCGGCCCGAACTGCCAAGCCATGCCTTCCCTGGACCGGAAACGAGCTTCCGAGGACCGGTTTCTGGCATTCCAGCCATCTTCAGCCCCGCTTGTTTGAATCCAGTGGTTTGGAGAGCATGGGACTCACGTCTGAGCATAACCATCCCACTCAAGTGACAAAGGCAAAAACCACAGTTGATGGACAGAATGCAGAACAATGTCATACATTCACCCCAGTTCAGAGATCTGGGCCTAAATACATAGTTTTTTTGCACTCCACACCACCCCAGTTCAGACATGGCCATATGCAAATCAGTCTGACCCTGTGCCTCATGGGAACAGTCCAGCCCGAACTGCCAAGCCATGCCTTCCCTGGACCGGAAACAAGCTTCAGAGGACCGGTTTCTGGCATTCCAGCTGTCTTCAGCCCGGCTTGCTTGAATCCAGTGGTGTGGAGAGCATGGGACTCACGTCTGAGCATACCCATCCCACTCGGGGTGACAAATGCAAAAACCACAGTTGATGGACAGAATGCAGAACAATGTCATACATTCATCCCAGTACAGAGATCTGGGCCTAAATCAATCGGTTTTTGCACTCCACACCACCCCAGTTCAGACATGGCCATATGCAAATCAGTCTGACCCTGTGCCTCATGGGAACAGTCCAGCCCGAACTGCCAAGCCATGCCTTTCCTGGACCGGAAACAAGCTTCTGAGGACCGGTTTCTGGCATTCCAGCCGTCTTCAGCCCGGCTTGCTTGAATCCAGTGGTGTGGAGAGCATGGGACTCACGTCTGAGAATACCCATCCCACTCGGGGTGATAAATGCAAAAGCCACAGTTGATGGTCAGAATGCAGAACAATGTCATAAATTCACCCCAGTTCAGAGATCTGGGCCTAAATCCATTGTTTTTTTGCACTCCACACCACTCCAGGTCAGACATGGTTATATGCAAATCAGTCTGACCCTGTGCATCATGGGAACAGTCCAGCCCAGACTGCAAAGCCATGCCTTCCCTGGACCGGAAACAAGCTTCTGAGGACCGGTTTCTGGCATTCCAGCCGTCTTCAGCCCGGCTTGCTTGAATCCAGTGGTCTGGAGAGCATGGGACTCACGTCTGAGCATACCCATCCCACTCGGGGTGACAAATGCAAAAACCACAGTTGATGGACAGAATGCAGAACAATATCATACATTCACCCCATTACAGAGATCTGGGCCTAAATCCATCGTTTTTTTGCACTCCACACCACCCCAGTTCAGACATGGCCATATGCAAATCAGTCTGACCCTGTGCCTCATGGGAACAGTCCAGCCCGAACTGCCAAGCCATGCCTTCCCTGGACCAGAATCAAGCTTTTGAGGACCGGTTTCTGGCATTCCAGTCGTCTTCAGCCCCGCTTGCTTGAATCCAGTGGTTTGGAGAGCATGGGACTCACGTCTGAGCATAACCATCCCACTCCGGTGACAAAGGCAAAAACCACAGTTGATGGACTGAATGCAGAACAGTGTCATACATTCACCCCAGTACAGAGATCTGGGCCTAAATCCATTGTTTTTTTGCACTCCACACCACCCCAGTTTAGACATGGCCATATGCAAATCAGCCTGACCCTGTGCCTCATGGGAACAGTCCAGCCCGAACTGCCAAGCCATGCCTTCCCTGGACCGGAAACAAGCTTCTGAGGACTGGTTTCTGGCATTTCAGCCGTCTTCAGCCCGGCTTGCTTGAATCCAGTGGTGTGGAGAGCATGGGACTCGCGTCTGAGCATACCCATCCCACTCGGGGTGACAAATGCAAAAACCGCAGTTGATGGGCAGAATGCAGAACAATGTCATCCATTCAACCCAGTACAGAGATCTGGGCCTAAATCCATCGTTTTTTTGCACTCCACACCACCCCAGTTCTGACATGGCCATATGCAAATCAGTCTGGCCCTGTGCCTCATGGGAAATGTCCAGCCCGAACTGCCAAGCCATGCCTTCCCTGGCCCGGAAACAAGCTTCTGAGGACCGGTTTCTGGCATTCCAGCCGTCTTCAGCCCGGCTTGCTTGAATCCAGTGGTGTGGAGAGCATGGGACTCACGTCTGAGCATACCCATCCCACTCGGGGTCACAAATGCAAAAACCACAGTTGATGGACAGAATGCAGAACAATATCATACATTCACCCCATTACAGAGATCTAGGCCTAAATCCATCGTTTTCTTGCACTCCACACCACCCCAGTTCAGACATGGCCATATGCAAATCAGTCTGACCCTGTGCCTCATGGGAACAGTCCAGCCCGAACTGCCAAGCCATGCCTTCCCTGGACCGGAATCAAGCTTTTGAGGACCGGTTTCTGGCATTCCAGCGTCTTCAGCCCGGCTTGCTTGAATCCAGTGGTGTGCAGAGCATGGGACTCACGTCTGATCATACCCATCCGACTCGGGGTGACAAATGCAAAAACCACAGTAGATGGGCAGAATGCAGATCAATGTCATCCATTCACCCCAGTACAGAGATCTGGGCCTAAATCCATCGTTTTTTTGCACTCCACACCACCCCAGTTCTGACATGACCATATGCAAATCAGCCTGACCCTGTGCCTCATGGGAACAGTCCAGCCCGAACTGCCAAGCCATGCCTTCCCTGGGCCGGAAACAAGCTTTCGAGGACCTGTTACTGGCATTCCAGCAGTCTTCAGCCCGGCTTGCTTGAATACAGTGGTGTGGAGAGCATGGGACTCACGTCTGAGCATACCCATCCCACTCGGGGTGACAAATGCAAAAACCACAGTTGATGGACAGAATGCAGAACAATGTCATACATTCATCCCAGTACAGAGATCTGGGACTAAATCAATCGGTTTTTGCACTCCACACCACCCCAGTTCAGACATGGCCATATGCAAATCAGTCTGACCCTGTGCCTCATGGGAACAGTCCAGCCCGAACTGCCAAGCCATGCCTTCCTTGGACCGGAAACAAGCTTCTGAGGACCGGTTTCTGGCATTCCAGCCGTCTTCAGCCCGGCTTGCTTGAATCCAGTGGTGTGGAGAGCATGGGACTCACGTCTGAGCATACCCATCCCACTCGGGGTGACAAATGCAAAAACCACAGTTGATGGACAGAATGCAGAACAATGTCATACATTCACCCCAGTACAGAGATCTGGGCCTAAATCAATTGGTTTTTGCACTCCACACCACCCCAGTTCAGACATGGCCATATGCAAATCAGTCTGAACCTGTGCCTCATGGGAACAGTCCAGCCCGAACTGCCAAGCCATGCCTTCCCTGGACCGGAAACAAGCTTCTGAGGACCGGTTTCTGGCATTCCAGCCGTCTTCAGCCCGGCTTGCTTGAATCCAGTGGTGTGGAGAGCATGGGACTCACGTCTGAGCATACCCATCCCACTCGGGGTGACAAATGCAAAAACCACAGTTGATGGGCAGAATGCAGAACAATGTCATCCATTCACCCCAGTACGGAGATCTGGGCCTAAATCCATCGTTTTTTTGCACTCCACACCACCCCAGTTCTGACATGGCCATATGCAAATCAGTCTGACCCTGTGCCTCATGGGAACAGTCCAGCCCGGACTGCCAAGCCATGCCTTCCCTGGACCGGAAAGAAGCTTCCGAGGACCGGTTTCTGGAATTCCAGCCGTCTTCAGCCCGGCTTGCTTGAATCCAGTGGTGTGGAGAGCATGGGACTCACGTCTGAGAATACCCATCCCACTCGGGGTGACAAATGCAAAAGCTACAGTTGATGGACAGAATAGAGAACAATGTCATAAATTCACCCCAGTGCAGAGATCTGGGCCTAAATCCATCGTTTTTTTGCACTCCACACCACTCCAGGTCAGACATGGTTATATGCAAATCAGTCTGACCCTGTGCTTTATGGGAACAGTCCAGCCCGAACTGCAAAGCCATGCCTTCCCTGGACCGAAAACAAGCTTCCGAGGATCGGTTTCTGGCATTCCAGCCGTCTTCAGCCGGCTTGCTTGAATCCAGTGGTGTGGAGAGCATGGGACTCACGTCTGAGCGTACCCATCCCACTCGGGGTGACAAATGCAAAAACTACAGTTGATGGACAGAATGCAGAACAATATCATACATTCACCCCAGTACAGAGATCTGGGCCTAAATCCATCGTTTTTTTGCACTCCACACCACCCCAGTTCAGACATGGCCATATGCAAATCAGTCTGACCTGTGCCTCATGGGAACAGTCCAGCCCGAACTGCCAAGCCATGCCTTTCCTGTACCGGAAACAAGCTTCCGAGGACCGGTTTCTGGCAATCCAGCCATCTTCAGCCCCGCTTGCTTGGATCCAGTGGTTTGGAGAGCATGGGACTCACGTCTGAGCATAACCATCCCACTCAAGTGGCAAAGGCAAAAACCACAGTTGATGGACAGAATGCAGAACAATGTCATACATTCACCCCAGTTCAGAGATCTGGGCCTAAATACATAGTTTTTTTGCACTCCACCACACCCCAGTTCAGACATGGCCATATGCAAATCAGTTTGACCCTGTGCCTCATGGGAACAGTCCAGCCCGAACTGCCAAGCCATGCCTTCCCTGGACCGGAAACAAGCTTCAGAGGACCGGTTTCTGGCATTCCAGCTGTCTTCAGCCCGGCTTGCTTGAATCCAGTGGTGTGGAGAGCATGGGACTCACGTCTGAGCATACCCATCCCACTCGGGGTGACAAATGCAAAAACTACAGTTGATGGACAGAATGCAGAACAATATCATACATTCACCCCAGTACAGAGATCTGGGCCTAAATCCATCGTTTTTTTGCACTCCACACCACCCCAGTTCAGACATGGCCATATGCAAATCAGTCTGACCTGTGCCTCATGGGAACAGTCCAGCCCGAACTGCCAAGCCATGCCTTTCCTGTACCGGAAACAAGCTTCCAAGGACCGGTTACTGGCATTCCAGCCGTTTTCAGCCCGGCTTGCTTGAATCCAGTGGTGTGGAGAGCATGGGACTCACGTCTGACCATACCCATCCCACTCGGGTGACAAAGGCAAAAACCACAGTTGATGGACAGAATGCAGAACAATGTCATACATTCTCCCCAGTACAGAGATCTGGGCCTAAATCCATCGTTTTGTTGCACTCCACACCACCCCAGTTTAGACATGGCCATATGCAAATCAGTCTGACCCTGTGCCTCATGGGAACAGTCCGGCCCGAACTGCCAAGCCATGCCTTCCCTGGACCAGAATCAAGCTTCCGAGGACCGGTTTCTGGCATTCCAGCCATCTTCAGCCCCGCTTGCTTGAATCCAGTGGTTTGGAGAGCATGGGACTCACGTCTGAGCATAACCATCCCACTCAAGTGACAAAGGAAAAAACCACAGTTGATGGACAGAATGCAGAACAATGTCATACATTCACCCCAGTTCAGAGATCTGGGCCTAAATACATAGTTTTTTTGCACTCCACACCACCCCAGTTCAGACATGGCCATATGCAAATCAGTTTGACCCTGTGCCTCATGGGAACAGTCCAGCCCGAACTGCCAAGCCATGCCTTCCCTGGACCGGAAACAAGCTTCAGAGGACCGGTTTCTGGCATTCCAGCTGTCTTCAGCCCGGCTTGCTTGAATCCAGTGGTGTGGAGAGCATGGGACTCACGTCTGAGCATACCCATCCCACTCGGGGTGACAAATGCAAAAACCACAGTTGATGGACTGAATGCAGAACAGTGTCATACATTCACCCCAGTACAGAGATCTGGGCCTAAGTCCCTCGTTTTTTGGCACTCCACACCACCCCAGTTTAGACATGGCCATATGCAAATCAGTCTGACCCTGTGCCTCATGGGAACAATCCAGCCCGAACTGCCAAGCCATGCCTTCCCTGGACCGGAAACAAGCTTCGAGGACCGGGTCTCTGGCATTCCAGCCGTCTTCAGCCCGGCTTGCTTGAATCCAGTGGTGTGGAGAGCATGGGACTCACGTCTGAGCATACCCATCCCACTCGGGGTGACAAATGCAAAAACCACAGTTGATGGGCAGAATGCAGAACAATGTCATCCATTCACCCCAGTACGGAGATCTGGGCCTAAATCCATCGTTTTTTTGCACTCCACACCACCCCAGTTCTGACATGGCCATATGCAAATCAGTCTGACCCTGTGCCTCATGGGAACAGTCCAGCCCGGACTGCCAAGCCATGCCTTCCCTGGACCGGAAAGAAGCTTCCGAGGACCGGTTTCTGGAATTCCAGCCGTCTTCAGCCCGGCTTGCTTGAATCCAGTGGTGTGGAGAGCATGGGACTCACGTCTGAGAATACCCATCCCACTCGGGGTGACAAATGCAAAAGCCACAGTTGATGGACAGAATAGAGAACAATGTCATAAATTCACTCCAGTGCAGAGATCTGGGCCTAAATCCATCGTTTTTTTGCACTCCACACGACTCCAGGTCAGACATGGTTATATGCAAATCAGTCTGACCCTGTGCCTTATGGGAACAGTCCAGCCCGAACTGCAAAGCCATGCCTTCCCTGGACCGGAAACAAGCTTCAGAGGACCGGTTTCTGGCATTCCAGCCGTCTTCAGCCGGCTTGCTTGAATCCAGTGGTGTGGAGAGCATGGGACTCACGTCTGAGCGTACCCATCCCACTCGGGGTGACAAATGCAAAAACTACAGTTGATGGACAGAATGCAGAACAATATCATACATTCACCCCAGTACAGAGATCTGGGCCTAAATCCATCGTTTTTTTGCACTCCACACCACCCCAGTTCAGACATGGCCATATGCATATCAGTCTGACCTGTGCCTCATGGGAACAGTCCAGCCCGAACTGCCAAGCCATGCCTTTCCTGTACCGGAAACAAGCTTCCGAGGACCGGTTTCTGGCAATCCAGCCATCTTCAGCCCCGCTTGCTTGAATCCAGTGGTTTGGAGAGCATGGGACTCACGTCTGAGCATAACCATCCCACTCAAGTGACAAAGGCAAAAACCACAGTTGATGGACAGAATGCAGAACAATGTCATACATTCACCCCAGTTCAGAGATCTGGGCCTAAATACATAGTTTTTTTGCACTCCACCACACCCCAGTTCAGACATGGCCATATGCAAATCAGTTTGACCCTGTGCCTCATGGGAACAGTCCAGCCCGAACTGCCAAGCCATGCCTTCCCTGGACCGGAAACAAGCTTCAGAGGACCGGTTTCTGGCATTCCAGCTGTCTTCAGCCCGGCTTGCTTGAATCCAGTGGTGTGGAGAGCATGGGACTCACGTCTGAGCATACCCATCCCACTCGGGGTGACAAATGCAAAAACTACAGTTGATGGACAGAATGCAGAACAATATCATACATTCACCCCAGTACAGAGATCTGGGCCTAAATCCATCGTTTTTTTGCACTCCACACCACCCCAGTTTAGACATGGCCATATGCAAATCAGTCTGACCTGTGCCTCATGGGAACAGTCCAGCCCGAACTGCCAAGCCATGCCTTTCCTGTACCGGAAACAAGCTTCCAAGGACCGGTTACTCGCATTCCAGCCGTTTTCAGCCCGGCTTGCTTGAATCCAGTGGTGTGGAGAGCATGGGACTCACGTCTGACCATACCCATCCCACTCGGGTGACAAAGGCAAAAACCACAGTTGATGGACAGAATGCAGAACAATGTCATACATTCTCCCCAGTACAGAGATCTGGGCCTAAATCCATCGTTTTGTTGCACTCCACACCACCCCAGTTTAGACATGGCCATATGCAAATCAGTCTGACCCTGTGCCTCATGGGAACAGTCCGGCCCGAACTGCCAAGCCATGCCTTCCCTGGACCGGAATCAAGCTTCCGAGGACCGGTTTCTGGCATTCCAGCCATCTTCAGCCCCGCTTGCTTGAATCCAGTGGTTTGGAGAGCATGGGACTCACGTCTGAGCATAACCATCCCACTCAAGTGACAAAGGAAAAAACCACAGTTGATGGACAGAATGCAGAACAATGTCATACATTCACCCCAGTTCAGAGATCTGGGCCTAAATACATAGTTTTTTTGCACTCCACACCACCCCAGTTCAGACATGGCCATATGCAAATCAGTTTGACCCTGTGCCTCATGGGAACAGTCCAGCCCGAACTGCCAAGCCATGCCTTCCCTGGACCGGAAACAAGCTTCAGAGGACCGGTTTCTGGCATTCCAGCTGTCTTCAGCCCGGCTTGCTTGAATCCAGTGGTGTGGAGAGCATGGGACTCACGTCGGAGCATACCCATCCCACTCGGGGTGACAAATGCAAAAACCACAGTTGATGGACAGAATGCAGAACAATGTCATACATTCATCCCAGTACAGAGATCTGGGCCTAAATCAATCGGTTTTTGCACTCCACACCACCCCAGTTCAGACATGGCCATATGCAAATCAGTCTGGCCCTGTGCCTCATGGGAACAGTCCAGCTCGAACTGCCAAGCCATGCCTTCCCTGGACCGGAAACAAGCTTCTGAGGACCGGTTTCTGGCATTCCAGCCGTCTTCAGCCTGGCTTGCTTGAATCCAGTGGTGTGGAGAGCATGGGACTCACGTCTGAGAATACCCATCCCACTCGGGGTGATAAATGCAAAAGCCACAGTTGATGGACAGAATGCAGAACAATGTCATAAATTCACCCCAGTTCAGAGATCTGGGCCTAAATCCATTGTTTTTTTACACTCCACACCACTCCAGGTCAGACATGGTTATATGCAAATCAGTCTGACCCTGTGCATCATGGGAACAGTCCAGCCCAAACTGCAAAGCCATGCCTTCCCTGGACGGGAAACAAGCTTCCGAGGACCGGTTTCTGGCATTCCAGCCGTCTTCAGCCCGGCTTGCTTGAATCCAGTGGTGTGGAGAGCATGGGACTCACGTCTGAGCATACCCATCCCACTCGGGGTGACAAATGCAAAAACCACAGTTGATGGACAGAATGCAGAACAATATCATACATTCACCCCATTACAGAGATCTAGGCCTAAATCCATCGTTTTTTTGCACTCCACACCACCCCAGTTCAGACATGGCCATATGCAAATCAGTCTGACCCTGTGCCTCATGGGAACAGTCCAGCCCGAACTGCCAAGCCATGCCTTCCCTGGACCGGAATCAAGCTTTTGAGGACCGGTTTCTGGCATTCCAGCGTCTTCAGCCCGGCTTGCTTGAATCCAGTGGTGTGCAGAGCATGGGACTCACGTCTGATCATACCCATCCGACTCGGGGTGACAAATGCAAAAACCACAGTAGATGGGCAGAATGCAGATCAATGTCATCCATTCACCCCAGTACAGAGATCTGGGCCTAAATCCATCGTTTTTTTGCACTCCACACCACCCCAGTTCTGACATGACCATATGCAAATCAGCCTGACCCTGTGCCTCATGGGAACAGTCCAGCCCGAACTGCCAAGCCATGCCTTCCCTGGGCCGGAAACAAGCTTTCGAGGACCTGTTACTGGCATTCCAGCAGTCTTCAGCCCGGCTTGCTTGAATACAGTGGTGTGGAGAGCATGGGACTCACGTCTGAGCATACCCATCCCACTCGGGGTGACAAATGCAAAAACCACAGTTGATGGACAGAATGCAGAACAATGTCATACATTCATCCCAGTACAGAGATCTGGGACTAAATCAATCGGTTTTTGCACTCCACACCACCCCAGTTCAGACATGGCCATATGCAAATCAGTCTGACCATGTGCCTCATGGGAACAGTCCAGCCCGAACTGCCAAGCCATGCCTTCCTTGGACCGGAAACAAGCTTCTGAGGACCGGTTTCTGGCATTCCAGCCGTCTTCAGCCCGGCTTGCTTGAATCCAGTGGTGTGGAGAGCATGGGACTCACGTCTGAGAATACCCATCCCACTCGGGGTAATAAATGCAAAAGCCACAGTTGATGGACAGAATGCAGAACAATGTCATAAATTCACCCCAGTTCAGAGATCTGGGCCTAAATCCATTGTTTTTTTGCACTCCACACCACTCCAGGTCAGACATGGCCATATGCAAATCAGTCTGACCATGTGCCTCATGGGGACAGTCCAGCCCGAACTGCCAAGCCATGCCTTCCTTGGACCGGAAACAAGCTTCTGAGGACCGGTTTCTGGCATTCCAGCCGTCTTCAGCCCGGCTTGCTTGAATCCAGTGGTGTGGAGAGCATGGGACTCACGTCTGAGCATACCCATCCCACTCGGGGTGACAAATGCAAAAACCACAGTTGATGGACAGAATGCAGAACAATGTCATACATTCATCCCAGTACAGAGATCTGGGCCTAAATCAATCGGTTTTTGCACTCCACACCACCCCAGTTCAGACATGGCCATATGCAAATCAGTCTGACCCTGTGCCTCATGGGAACAGTCCAGCCCGAACTGCCAAGCCATGCCTTTCCTGGACCGGAAACAAGCTTCTGAGGACCGGTTTCTGGCATTCCAGCCGTCTTCAGCCCGGCTTGCTTGAATCCAGTGGTGTGGAGAGCATGGGACTCACGTCTGAGAATACCCATCCCACTCGGGGTGATAAATGCAAAAGCCACAGTTGATGGTCAGAATGCAGAACAATGTCATAAATTCACCCCAGTTCAGAGATCTGGGCCTAAATCCATTGTTTTTTTGCACTCCACACCACTCCAGGTCAGACATGGTTATATGCAAATCAGTCTGACCCTGTGCATCATGGGAACAGTCCAGCCCAAACTGCAAAGCCATGCCTTCCCTGGACCGGAAACAAGCTTCTGAGGACCGGTTTCTGGCATTCCAGCCGTCTTCAGCCCGGCTTGCTTGAATCCAGTGGTCTGGAGAGCATGGGACTCACGTCTGAGCATACCCATCCCACTCGGGGTGACAAATGCAAAAACCACAGTTGATGGACAGAATGCAGAACAATATCATACATTCACCCCATTACAGAGATCTGGGCCTAAATCCATCGTTTTTTTGCACTCCACACCACCCCAGTTCAGACATGGCCATATGCAAATCAGTCTGACCCTGTGCCTCATGGGAACAGTCCAGCCCGAACTGCCAAGCCATGCCTTCCCTGGACCAGAATCAAGCTTTTGAGGACCGGTTTCTGGCATTCCAGTCGTCTTCAGCCCCGCTTGCTTGAATCCAGTGGTTTGGAGAGCATGGGACTCACGTCTGAGCATAACCATCCCACTCCGGTGACAAAGGCAAAAACCACAGTTGATGGACTGAATGCAGAACAGTGTCATACATTCACCCCAGTACAGAGATCTGGGCCTAAATCCATTGTTTTTTTGCACTCCACACCACCCCAGTTTAGACATGGCCATATGCAAATCAGCCTGACCCTGTGCCTCATGGGAACAGTCCAGCCCGAACTGCCAAGCCATGCCTTCCCTGGACCGGAAACAAGCTTCTGAGGACTGGTTTCTGGCATTTCAGCCGTCTTCAGCCCGGCTTGCTTGAATCCAGTGGTGTGGAGAGCATGGGACTCGCGTCTGAGCATACCCATCCCACTCGGGGTGACAAATGCAAAAACCGCAGTTGATGGGCAGAATGCAGAACAATGTCATCCATTCAACCCAGTACAGAGATCTGGGCCTAAATCCATCGTTTTTTTGCACTCCACACCACCCCAGTTCTGACATGGCCATATGCAAATCAGTCTGGCCCTGTGCCTCATGGGAAATGTCCAGCCCGAACTGCCAAGCCATGCCTTCCCTGGCCCGGAAACAAGCTTCTGAGGACCGGTTTCTGGCATTCCAGCCGTCTTCAGCCCGGCTTGCTTGAATCCAGTGGTGTGGAGAGCATGGGACTCACGTCTGAGCATACCCATCCCACTCGGGGTCACAAATGCAAAAACCACAGTTGATGGACAGAATGCAGAACAATATCATACATTCACCCCATTACAGAGATCTAGGCCTAAATCCATCGTTTTCTTGCACTCCACACCACCCCAGTTCAGACATGGCCATATGCAAATCAGTCTGACCCTGTGCCTCATGGGAACAGTCCAGCCCGAACTGCCAAGCCATGCCTTCCCTGGACCGGAATCAAGCTTTTGAGGACCGGTTTCTGGCATTCCAGCGTCTTCAGCCCGGCTTGCTTGAATCCAGTGGTGTGCAGAGCATGGGACTCACGTCTGATCATACCCATCCGATTCGGGGTGACAAATGCAAAAACCACAGTAGATGGGCAGAATGCAGATCAATGTCATCCATTCACCCCAGTACAGAGATCTGGTCCTAAATCCATCGTTTTTTTGCACTCCACACCACCCCAGTTCTGACATGACCATATGCAAATCAGCCTGACCCTGTGCCTCATGGGAACAGTCCAGCCCGAACTGCCAAGCCATGCCTTCCCTGGGCCGGAAACAAGCTTTCGAGGACCTGTTACTGGCATTCCAGCAGTCTTCAGCCCGGCTTGCTTGAATACAGTGGTGTGGAGAGCATGGGACTCACGTCTGAGCATACCCATCCCACTCGGGGTGACAAATGCAAAAACCACAGTTGATGGACAGAATGCAGAACAATGTCATACATTCATCCCAGTACAGAGATCTGGGACTAAATCAATCGGTTTTTGCACTCCACACCACCCCAGTTCAGACATGGCCATATGCAAATCAGTCTGACCCTGTGCCTCATGGGAACAGTCCAGCCCGAACTGCCAAGCCATGCCTTCCTTGGACCGGAAACAAGCTTCTGAGGACCGGTTTCTGGCATTCCAGCCGTCTTCAGCCCGGCTTGCTTGAATCCAGTGGTGTGGAGAGCATGGGACTCACGTCTGAGCATACCCATCCCACTCGGGGTGACAAATGCAAAAACCACAGTTGATGGACAGAATGCAGAACAATGTCATACATTCACCCCAGTACAGAGATCTGGGCCTAAATCAATTGGTTTTTGCACTCCACACCACCCCAGTTCAGACATGGCCATATGCAAATCAGTCTGAACCTGTGCCTCATGGGAACAGTCCAGCCCGAACTGCCAAGCCATGCCTTCCCTGGACCGGAAACAAGCTTCTGAGGACCGGTTTCTGGCATTCCAGCCGTCTTCAGCCCGGCTTGCTTGAATCCAGTGGTGTGGAGAGCATGGGACTCACGTCTGAGCATACCCATCCCACTCGGGGTGACAAATGCAAAAACCACAGTTGATGGGCAGAATGCAGAACAATGTCATCCATTCACCCCAGTACGGAGATCTGGGCCTAAATCCATCGTTTTTTTGCACTCCACACCACCCCAGTTCTGACATGGCCATATGCAAATCAGTCTGACCCTGTGCCTCATGGGAACAGTCCAGCCCGGACTGCCAAGCCATGCCTTCCCTGGACCGGAAAGAAGCTTCCGAGGACCGGTTTCTGGAATTCCAGCCGTCTTCAGCCCGGCTTGCTTGAATCCAGTGGTGTGGAGAGCATGGGACTCACGTCTGAGAATACCCATCCCACTCGGGGTGACAAATGCAAAAGCTACAGTTGATGGACAGAATAGAGAACAATGTCATAAATTCACCCCAGTGCAGAGATCTGGGCCTAAATCCATCGTTTTTTTGCACTCCACACCACTCCAGGTCAGACATGGTTATATGCAAATCAGTCTGACCCTGTGCCTTATGGGAACAGTCCAGCCCGAACTGCAAAGCCATGCCTTCCCTGGACCGAAAACAAGCTTCCGAGGATCGGTTTCTGGCATTCCAGCCGTCTTCAGCCGGCTTGCTTGAATCCAGTGGTGTGGAGAGCATGGGACTCACGTCTGAGCGTACTCATCCCACTCGGGGTGACAAATGCAAAAACTACAGTTGATGGACAGAATGCAGAACAATATCATACATTCACCCCAGTACAGAGATCTGGGCCTAAATCCATCGTTTTTTTGCACTCCACACCACCCCAGTTCAGACATGGCCATATGCAAATCAGTCTGACCTGTGCCTCATGGGAACAGTCCAGCCCGAACTGCCAAGCCATGCCTTTCCTGTACCGGAAACAAGCTTCCGAGGACCGGTTTCTGGCAATCCAGCCATCTTCAGCCCCGCTTGCTTGGATCCAGTGGTTTGGAGAGCATGGGACTCACGTCTGAGCATAACCATCCCACTCAAGTGGCAAAGGCAAAAACCACAGTTGATGGACAGAATGCAGAACAATGTCATACATTCACCCCAGTTCAGAGATCTGGGCCTAAATACATAGTTTTTTTGCACTCCACCACACCCCAGTTCAGACATGGCCATATGCAAATCAGTTTGACCCTGTGCCTCATGGGAACAGTCCAGCCCGAACTGCCAAGCCATGCCTTCCCTGGACCGGAAACAAGCTTCAGAGGACCGGTTTCTGGCATTCCAGCTGTCTTCAGCCCGGCTTGCTTGAATCCAGTGGTGTGGAGAGCATGGGACTCACGTCTGAGCATACCCATCCCACTCGGGGTGACAAATGCAAAAACTACAGTTGATGGACAGAATGCAGAACAATATCATACATTCACCCCAGTACAGAGATCTGGGCCTAAATCCATCGTTTTTTTGCACTCCACACCACCCCAGTTCAGACATGGCCATATGCAAATCAGTCTGACCTGTGCCTCATGGGAACAGTCCAGCCCGAACTGCCAAGCCATGCCTTTCCTGTACCGGAAACAAGCTTCCAAGGACCGGTTACTGGCATTCCAGCCGTTTTCAACCCGGCTTGCTTGAATCCAGTGGTGTGGAGAGCATGGGACTCACGTCTGACCATACCCATCCCACTCGGGTGACAAAGGCAAAAACCACAGTTGATGGACAGAATGCAGAACAATGTCATACATTCTCCCCAGTACAGAGATCTGGGCCTAAATCCATCGTTTTGTTGCACTCCACACCACCCCAGTTTAGACATGGCCATATGCAAATCAGTCTGACCCTGTGCCTCATGGGAACAGTCCGGCCCGAACTGCCAAGCCATGCCTTCCCTGGACCAGAATCAAGCTTCCGAGGACCGGTTTCTGGCATTCCAGCCATCTTCAGCCCCGCTTGCTTGAATCCAGTGGTTTGGAGAGCATGGGACTCACGTCTGAGCATAACCATCCCACTCAAGTGACAAAGGAAAAAACCACAGTTGATGGACAGAATGCAGAACAATGTCATACATTCACCCCAGTTCAGAGATCTGGGCCTAAATACATAGTTTTTTTGCACTCCACACCACCCCAGTTCAGACATGGCCATATGCAAATCAGTTTGACCCTGTGCCTCATGGGAACAGTCCAGCCCGAACTGCCAAGCCATGCCTTCCCTGGACCGGAAACAAGCTTCAGAGGACCGGTTTCTGGCATTCCAGCTGTCTTCAGCCCGGCTTGCTTGAATCCAGTGGTGTGGAGAGCATGGGACTCACGTCTGAGCATACCCATCCCACTCGGGGTGACAAATGCAAAAACCACAGTTGATGGACTGAATGCAGAACAGTGTCATACATTCACCCCAGTACAGAGATCTGGGCCTAAGTCCCTCGTTTTTTGTCACTCCACACCACCCCAGTTTAGACATGGCCATATGCAAATCAGTCTGACCCTGTGCCTCATGGGAACAATCCAGCCCGAACTGCCAAGCCATGCCTTCCCTGGACCGGAAACAAGCTTCGAGGACCGGGTCTCTGGCATTCCAGCCGTCTTCAGCCCGGCTTGCTTGAATCCAGTGGTGTGGAGAGCATGGGACTCACGTCTGAGCATACCCATCCCACTCGGGGTGACAAATGCAAAAACCACAGTTGATGGGCAGAATGCAGAACAATGTCATCCATTCACCCCAGTACGGAGATCTGGGCCTAAATCCATCGTTTTTTTGCACTCCACACCACCCCAGTTCTGACATGGCCATATGCAAATCAGTCTGACCCTGTGCCTCATGGGAACAGTCCAGCCCGGACTGCCAAGCCATGCCTTCCCTGGACCGGAAAGAAGCTTCCGAGGACCGGTTTCTGGAATTCCAGCCGTCTTCAGCCCGGCTTGCTTGAATCCAGTGGTGTGGAGAGCATGGGACTCACGTCTGAGAATACCCATCCCACTCGGGGTGACAAATGCAAAAGCCACAGTTGATGGACAGAATAGAGAACAATGTCATAAATTCACTCCAGTGCAGAGATCTGGGCCTAAATCCATCGTTTTTTTGCACTCCACACGACTCCAGGTCAGACATGGTTATATGCAAATCAGTCTGACCCTGTGCCTTATGGGAACAGTCCAGCCCGAACTGCAAAGCCATGCCTTCCCTGGACCGGAAACAAGCTTCAGAGGACCGGTTTCTGGCATTCCAGCCGTCTTCAGCCGGCTTGCTTGAATCCAGTGGTGTGGAGAGCATGGGACTCACGTCTGAGCGTACCCATCCCACTCGGGGTGACAAATGCAAAAACTACAGTTGATGGACAGAATGCAGAACAATATCATACATTCACCCCAGTACAGAGATCTGGGCCTAAATCCATCGTTTTTTTGCACTCCACACCACCCCAGTTCAGACATGGCCATATGCATATCAGTCTGACCTGTGCCTCATGGGAACAGTCCAGCCCGAACTGCCAAGCCATGCCTTTCCTGTACCGGAAACAAGCTTCCGAGGACCGGTTTCTGGCAATCCAGCCATCTTCAGCCCCGCTTGCTTGAATCCAGTGGTTTGGAGAGCATGGGACTCACGTCTGAGCATAACCATCCCACTCAAGTGACAAAGGCAAAAACCACAGTTGATGGACAGAATGCAGAACAATGTCATACATTCACCCCAGTTCAGAGATCTGGGCCTAAATACATAGTTTTTTTGCACTCCACCACACCCCAGTTCAGACATGGCCATATGCAAATCAGTTTGACCCTGTGCCTCATGGGAACAGTCCAGCCCGAACTGCCAAGCCATGCCTTCCCTGGACCGGAAACAAGCTTCAGAGGACCGGTTTCTGGCATTCCAGCTGTCTTCAGCCCGGCTTGCTTGAATCCAGTGGTGTGGAGAGCATGGGACTCACGTCTGAGCATACCCATCCCACTCGGGGTGACAAATGCAAAAACTACAGTTGATGGACAGAATGCAGAACAATATCATACATTCACCCCAGTACAGAGATCTGGGCCTAAATCCATCGTTTTTTTGCACTCCACACCACCCCAGTTCAGACATGGCCATATGCAAATCAGTCTGACCTGTGCCTCATGGGAACAGTCCAGCCCGAACTGCCAAGCCATGCCTTTCCTGTACCGGAAACAAGCTTCCAAGGACCGGTTACTCGCATTCCAGCCGTTTTCAGCCCGGCTTGCTTGAATCCAGTGGTGTGGAGAGCATGGGACTCACGTCTGACCATACCCATCCCACTCGGGTGACAAAGGCAAAAACCACAGTTGATGGACAGAATGCAGAACAATGTCATACATTCTCCCCAGTACAGAGATCTGGGCCTAAATCCATCGTTTTGTTGCACTCCACACCACCCCAGTTTAGACATGGCCATATGCAAATCAGTCTGACCCTGTGCCTCATGGGAACAATCCAGCCCGAACTGCCAAGCCATGCCTTCCCTGGACCGGAAACAAGCTTCGAGGACCGGGTCTCTGGCATTCCAGCCGTCTTCAGCCCGGCTTGCTTGAATCCAGTGGTGTGGAGAGCATGGGACTCACGTCTGAGCATACCCATCCCACTCGGGGTGACAAATGCAAAAACCACAGTTGATGGGCAGAATGCAGAACAATGTCATCCATTCACCCCAGTACGGAGATCTGGGCCTAAATCCATCGTTTTTTTGCACTCCACACCACCCCAGTTCTGACATGGCCATATGCAAATCAGTCTGACCCTGTGCCTCATGGGAACAGTCCAGCCCGGACTGCCAAGCCATGCCTTCCCTGGACCGGAAAGAAGCTTCCGAGGACCGGTTTCTGGAATTCCAGCCGTCTTCAGCCCGGCTTGCTTGAATCCAGTGGTGTGGAGAGCATGGGACTCACGTCTGAGAATACCCATCCCACTCGGGGTGACAAATGCAAAAGCCACAGTTGATGGACAGAATAGAGAACAATGTCATAAATTCACTCCAGTGCAGAGATCTGGGCCTAAATCCATCGTTTTTTTGCACTCCACACGACTCCAGGTCAGACATGGTTATATGCAAATCAGTCTGACCCTGTGCCTTATGGGAACAGTCCAGCCCGAACTGCAAAGCCATGCCTTCCCTGGACCGGAAACAAGCTTCAGAGGACCGGTTTCTGGCATTCCAGCCGTCTTCAGCCGGCTTGCTTGAATCCAGTGGTGTGGAGAGCATGGGACTCACGTCTGAGCGTACCCATCCCACTCGGGGTGACAAATGCAAAAACCACAGTTGATGGACAGAATGCAGAACAATGTCATACATTCACCCCAGTTCAGAGATCTGGGCCTAAATACATAGTTTTTTTGCACTCCACCACACCCCAGTTCAGACATGGCCATATGCAAATCAGTTTGACCCTGTGCCTCATGGGAACAGTCCAGCCCGAACTGCCAAGCCATGCCTTCCCTGGACCGGAAACAAGCTTCAGAGGACCGGTTTCTGGCATTCCAGCTGTCTTCAGCCCGGCTTGCTTGAATCCAGTGGTGTGGAGAGCATGGGACTCACGTCTGAGCATACCCATCCCACTCGGGGTGACAAATGCAAAAACTACAGTTGATGGACAGAATGCAGAACAATATCATACATTCACCCCAGTACAGAGATCTGGGCCTAAATCCATCGTTTTTTTGCACTCCACACCACCCCAGTTCAGACATGGCCATATGCAAATCAGTCTGACCTGTGCCTCATGGGAACAGTCCAGCCCGAACTGCCAAGCCATGCCTTTCCTGTACCGGAAACAAGCTTCCAAGGACCGGTTACTCGCATTCCAGCCGTTTTCAGCCCGGCTTGCTTGAATCCAGTGGTGTGGAGAGCATGGGACTCACGTCTGACCATACCCATCCCACTCGGGTGACAAAGGCAAAAACCACAGTTGATGGACAGAATGCAGAACAATGTCATACATTCTCCCCAGTACAGAGATCTGGGCCTAAATCCATCGTTTTGTTGCACTCCACACCACCCCAGTTTAGACATGGCCATATGCAAATCAGTCTGACCCTGTGCCTCATGGGAACAGTCCGGCCCGAACTGCCAAGCCATGCCTTCCCTGGACCGGAATCAAGCTTCCGAGGACCGGTTTCTGGCATTCCAGCCATCTTCAGCCCCGCTTGCTTGAATCCAGTGGTTTGGAGAGCATGGGACTCACGTCTGAGCATAACCATCCCACTCAAGTGACAAAGGAAAAAACCACAGTTGATGGACAGAATGCAGAACAATGTCATACATTCACCCCAGTTCAGAGATCTGGGCCTAAATACATAGTTTTTTTGCACTCCACACCACCCCAGTTCAGACATGGCCATATGCAAATCAGTTTGACCCTGTGCCTCATGGGAACAGTCCAGCCCGAACTGCCAAGCCATGCCTTCCCTGGACCGGAAACAAGCTTCAGAGGACCGGTTTCTGGCATTCCAGCTGTCTTCAGCCCGGCTTGCTTGAATCCAGTGGTGTGGAGAGCATGGGACTCACGTCGGAGCATACCCATCCCACTCGGGGTGACAAATGCAAAAACCACAGTTGATGGACAGAATGCAGAACAATGTCATACATTCATCCCAGTACAGAGATCTGGGCCTAAATCAATCGGTTTTTGCACTCCACACCACCCCAGTTCAGACATGGCCATATGCAAATCAGTCTGGCCCTGTGCCTCATGGGAACAGTCCAGCTCGAACTGCCAAGCCATGCCTTCCCTGGACCGGAAACAAGCTTCTGAGGACCGGTTTCTGGCATTCCAGCCGTCTTCAGCCTGGCTTGCTTGAATCCAGTGGTGTGGAGAGCATGGGACTCACGTCTGAGAATACCCATCCCACTCGGGGTGATAAATGCAAAAGCCACAGTTGATGGACAGAATGCAGAACAATGTCATAAATTCACCCCAGTTCAGAGATCTGGGCCTAAATCCATTGTTTTTTTACACTCCACACCACTCCAGGTCAGACATGGTTATATGCAAATCAGTCTGACCCTGTGCATCATGGGAACAGTCCAGCCCAAACTGCAAAGCCATGCCTTCCCTGGACGGGAAACAAGCTTCCGAGGACCGGTTTCTGGCATTCCAGCCGTCTTCAGCCCGGCTTGCTTGAATCCAGTGGTGTGGAGAGCATGGGACTCACGTCTGAGCATACCCATCCCACTCGGGGTGACAAATGCAAAAACCACAGTTGATGGACAGAATGCAGAACAATATCATACATTCACCCCATTACAGAGATCTAGGCCTAAATCCATCGTTTTTTTGCACTCCACACCACCCCAGTTCAGACATGGCCATATGCAAATCAGTCTGACCCTGTGCCTCATGGGAACAGTCCAGCCCGAACTGCCAAGCCATGCCTTCCCTGGACCGGAATCAAGCTTTTGAGGACCGGTTTCTGGCATTCCAGCGTCTTCAGCCCGGCTTGCTTGAATCCAGTGGTGTGCAGAGCATGGGACTCACGTCTGATCATACCCATCCGACTCGGGGTGACAAATGCAAAAACCACAGTAGATGGGCAGAATGCAGATCAATGTCATCCATTCACCCCAGTACAGAGATCTGGGCCTAAATCCATCGTTTTTTTGCACTCCACACCACCCCAGTTCTGACATGACCATATGCAAATCAGCCTGACCCTGTGCCTCATGGGAACAGTCCAGCCCGAACTGCCAAGCCATGCCTTCCCTGGGCCGGAAACAAGCTTTCGAGGACCTGTTACTGGCATTCCAGCAGTCTTCAGCCCGGCTTGCTTGAATACAGTGGTGTGGAGAGCATGGGACTCACGTCTGAGCATACCCATCCCACTCGGGGTGACAAATGCAAAAACCACAGTTGATGGACAGAATGCAGAACAATGTCATACATTCATCCCAGTACAGAGATCTGGGACTAAATCAATCGGTTTTTGCACTCCACACCACCCCAGTTCAGACATGGCCATATGCAAATCAGTCTGACCATGTGCCTCATGGGAACAGTCCAGCCCGAACTGCCAAGCCATGCCTTCCTTGGACCGGAAACAAGCTTCTGAGGACCGGTTTCTGGCATTCCAGCCGTCTTCAGCCCGGCTTGCTTGAATCCAGTGGTGTGGAGAGCATGGGACTCACGTCTGAGAATACCCATCCCACTCGGGGTAATAAATGCAAAAGCCACAGTTGATGGACAGAATGCAGAACAATGTCATAAATTCACCCCAGTTCAGAGATCTGGGCCTAAATCCATTGTTTTTTTGCACTCCACACCACTCCAGGTCAGACATGGTATATGCAAATCAGTCTGAACCTGTGCATCATGGGAACAGTCCAGCCCAAACTGCAAAGCCATGCCTTCCCTGGACCGGAAACAAGCTTCCGAGGACCGGTTTCTGGCATTCCAGCCGTCTTCAGCCCGGCTTGCTTGAATCCAGTGGTGTGGAGAGCATGGGACTCACGTCTGAGCATACCCATCCCACTCGGGGTGACAAATGCAAAAACCACAGTTGATGGACAGAATGCAGAACAATGTCATACATTCACCCCAGTACAGAGATCTGGGCCTAAATCAATTGGTTTTTGCACTCCACACCACCCCAGTTCAGACATGGCCATATGCAAATCAGTCTGAACCTGTGCCTCATGGGAACAGTCCAGCCCGAACTGCCAAGCCATGCCTTCCCTGGACCGGAAACAAGCTTCTGAGGACCGGTTTCTGGCATTCCAGCCGTCTTCAGCCCGGCTTGCTTGAATCCAGTGGTGTGGAGAGCATGGGACTCACGTCTGAGCATACCCATCCCACTCGGGATGACAAATGCAAAAACCACAGTTGATGGACAGAATGCAGAACAATATCATACATTCACCCCATTACAGAGATCTGGGCCTAAATCCATCGTTTTTTTGCACTCCACACCACCCCAGTTCAGACATGGCCATATGCAAATCAGTCTGACCCTGTGCCTCATGGGAACAGTCCAGCCCGAACTGCCAAGCCATGCCTTCCCTGGACCGGAAACAAGCTTCGAGGACCTGGTCTCTGGCATTCCAGCCGTCTTCAGCCCGGCTTGCTTGAATCCAGTGGTGTGGAGAGCATGGGACTCACGTCTGAGCATACCCATCCCACTCGGGGTGACAAATGCAAAAACCACAGTTGATGGGCAGAATGCAGAACAATGTCATCCATTCACCCCAGTACGGAGATCTGGGCCTAAATCCATCGTTTTTTTGCACTCCACACCACCCCAGTTCTGACATGGCCATATGCAAATCAGTCTGACCCTGTGCCTCATGGGAACAGTCCAGCCCGGACTGCCAAGCCATGCCTTCCCTGGACCGGAAAGAAGCTTCCGAGGACCGGTTTCTGGAATTCCAGCCGTCTTCAGCCCGGCTTGCTTGAATCCAGTGGTGTGGAGAGCATGGGACTCACGTCTGAGAATACCCATCCCACTCGGGGTGACAAATGCAAAAGCCACAGTTGATGGACAGAATAGAGAACAATGTCATAAATTCACCCCAGTGCAGAGATCTGGGCCTAAATCCATCGTTTTTTTGCACTCCACACCACTCCAGGTCAGACATGGTTATATGCAAATCATTCTGACCCTGTGCCTTATGGGAACAGTCCAGCCCGAACTGCAAAGCCATGCCTTCCCTGGACCGGAAACAAGCTTTCGAGGACCGGTTTCTGGCATTCCAGCCGTCTTCAGCCGGCTTGCTTGAATCCAGTGGTGTGGAGAGCATGGGACTCACGTCTGAGCGTACCCATCCCACTCGGGGTGACAAATGCAAAAACTACAGTTGATGGACAGAATGCAGAACAATATCATACATTCACCCCAGTACAGAGATCTGGGCCTAAATCCATCGTTTTTTTGCACTCCACACCACCCCAGTTCAGACATGGCCATATGCAAATCAGTCTGACCTGTGCCTCATGGGAACAGTCCAGCCCGAACTGCCAAGCCATGCCTTTCCTGTACCGGAAACAAGCTTCCGAGGACCGGTTTCTGGCAATCCAGCCATCTTCAGCCCGGCTTGCTTGAATCCAGTGGTGTGGAGAGCATGGGACTCACGTCTGAGCATACCCATCCCACTCGGGGTGACAAATGCAAAAACCACAGTTGATGGACAGAATGCAGAACAATGTCATACATTCATCCCAGTACAGAGATCTGGGCCTAAATCAATCGGTTTTTGCACTCCACACCACCCCAGTTCAGACATGGCCATATGCAAATCAGTCTGACCCTGTGCCTCATGGGAACAGTCCAGCCCGAACTGCCAAGCCATGCCTTTCCTGGACCGGAAACAAGCTTCTGAGGACCGGTTTCTGGCATTCCAGCCGTCTTCAGCCCGGCTTGCTTGAATCCAGTGGTGTGGAGAGCATGGGACTCACGTCTGAGAATACCCATCCCACTCGGGGTGATAAATGCAAAAGCCACAGTTGATGGACAGAATGCAGAACAATGTCATAAATTCACCCCAGTTCAGAGATCTGGGCCTAAATCCATTGTTTTTTTGCACTCCACACCACTCCAGGTCAGACATGGTTATATGCAAATCAGTCTGACCCTGTGCATCATGGGAACAGTCCAGCCCAAACTGCAAAGCCATGCCTTCCCTGGACCGGAAACAAGCTTCAGAGGACCGGTTTCTGGCATTCCAGCCGTCTTCAGCCCGGCTTGCTTGAATCCAGTGGTGTGGAGAGCATGGGACTCACGTCTGAGCATACCCATCCCACTCGGGGTGACAAATGCAAAAACCACAGATGATGGACAGAATGCAGAACAATGACATACATTCACCCCAGTACAGAGATCTGGGCCTAAATCAATCGGTTTTTGCACTCCACACCACCCCAGTTCAGACATGGCCATATGCAAATCAGTCTGACCCTGTGCCTCATGGGAACAGTCCAGCCCGAAATGCCAAGCCATGCCTTCCCTGGACCGGAAACAAGCTTCTGAGGACCGGTTTCTGGCATTCCAGCCGTCTTCAGCCCGGCTTGCTTGAATCCAGTGGTGTGGAGAGCATGGGACTCACGTCTGAGCATACCCATCCCACTCGGGGTGACAAATGCAAAAACCACAGTTGATGGACAGAATGCAGAACAATATCATACATTCACCCCATTACAGAGATCTGGGCCTAAATCCATCGTTTTTTTGCACTCCACACCACCCCAGTTCAGACATGGCCATATGCAAATCAGTCTGACCCTGTGCCTCATGAGAACAGTCCAGCCCGAACTGCAAAGCCATGCCTTCCCTGGACCGGAAACAAGCTCCCGAGGACCGGTTTCTGGCATTCAAGCCGTCTTCAGCCCGGCTTGCTTGAATCCAGTGGTGTGGAGAGCATGGGACTCACGTCTGAGCATACCCATCCCACTCGGGGTGACAAATGCAAAAACCACAGTTGATGGACAGAATGCAGAACAATGTCATACATTCACCCCAGTACAGAGATCTGGGCCTAAATCAATCGGTTTTTGCACTCCACACCACCCCAGTTCAGACATGGCCATATGCAAATCAGTCTGACCCTGTGCCTCATGGGAACAGTCCAGCCCGAACTGCCAAGCCATGCCTTCCCTGGGCCGGAAACAAGCTTCTGAGGACCGGTTTCTGGCATTCCAGCCGTCTTCAGCCCGGCTTGCTTGAATCCAGTGGTGTGGAGAGCATGGGACTCACGTCTGAGCATACCCATCCCACTCGGGGTGACAAATGCAAAAACCACAGTTGATGGACAGAATGCAGAACAATACCATACATTTACCCCATTACAGAGATCTGGGCCTAAATCCATCGTTTTTTTGCACTCCACACCACCCCAGTTCAGACATGGCCATATGCAAATCAGTCTGACCCTGTGCCTCATGGGAACAGTCCAGCCCGAACTGCCAAGCCATGCCTTCCCTGGACCGGAATCAAGCTTTTGAGGACCGGTTTCTGGCATTCCAGCGTCTTCAGCCCGGCTTGCTTGAATCCAGTGGTGTGCAGAGCATGAGACTCACGTCTGATCATACCCATCCGACTCGGGGTGACAAATGCAAAAACCACAGTAGATGGGCAGAATGCAGATCAATGTCATCCATTCACCCCAGTACAGAGATCTGGGCCTAAATCCATCGTTTTTTTGCACTCCACACCACCCCAGTTCTGACATGACCATATGCAAATCAGTCTGACCCTGTGCCTCATGGGAACAGTCCAGCCCGGACTGCCAAGCCATGCCTTCCCTGGACCGGAAAGAAGCTTCCGAGGACCGGTTTCTGGAATTCCAGCCGTCTTCAGCCCGGCTTGCTTGAATCCAGTGGTGTGGAGAGCATGGGACTCACGTCTGAGAATACCCATCCCACTCGGGGTGACAAATGCAAAAGCCACAGTTGATGGACAGAATAGAGAACAATGTCATAAATTCACCCCAGTGCAGAGATCTGGGCCTAAATCCATCGTTTTTTTGCACTCCACACCACTCCAGGTCAGACATGGTTATATGCAAATCAGTCTGACCCTGTGCCTTATGGGAACAGTCCAGCCCGAACTGCAAAGCCATGCCTTCCCTGGACCGGAAACAAGCTTCCGAGGACCGGTTTCTGGCATTCCAGCCGTCTTCAGCCGGCTTGCTTGAATCCAGTGGTGTGGAGAGCATGGGACTCACGCCTGAGCATACCCATCCCACTCGGGGTGACAAATGCAAAAACTACAGTTGATGGACAGAATGCAGAACAATGTCATACATTCACCCCAGTTCAGAGATCTGGGCCTAAATACATAGTTTTTTTGCACTCCACACCACCCCAGTTCAGACATGGCCATATGCAAATCAGTCTGACCCTGTGCCTCATGGGAACAGTCCAGCCCGAACTGCCAAGCCATGCCTTCCCTGGACCGGAAACAAGCTTCAGAGGACCGGTTTCTGGCATTCCAGCTGTCTTCAGCCCGGCTTGCTTGAATCCAGTGGTGTGGAGAGCATGGGACTCACGTCTGAGCATACCCATCCCACTCGGGGTGACAAATGCAAAAACCACAGTTGATGGACAGAATGCAGAACAATGTCATACATTCATCCCAGTACAGAGATCTGGGCCTAAATCAATCGGTTTTTGCACTCCACACCACCCCAGTTCAGACATGGCCATATGCAAATCAGTCTGACCCTGTGCCTCATGGGAACAGTCCAGCCCGAACTGCCAAGTCATGCCTTTCCTGGACCGGAAACAAGCTTCTGAGGACCGGTTTCTGGCATTCCAGCCGTCTTCAGCCCGGCTTGCTTGAATCCAGTGGTGTGGAGAGCATGGGACTCACGTCTGAGAATACCCATCCCACTCGGGGTGATAAATGCAAAAGCCACAGTTGATGGACAGAATGCAGAACAATGTCATAAATTCACCCCAGTTCAGAGATCTGGGCCTAAATCCATTGTTTTTTTGCACTCCACACCACTCCAGGTCAGACATGGTTATATGCAAATCAGTCTGACCCTGTGCATCATGGGAACAGTCCAGCCCAAACTGCAAAGCCATGCCTTCCCTGGACCGGAAACAAGCTTCTGAGGACCGGTTTCTGGCATTCCAGCCGTCTTCAGCCCGGCTTGCTTGAATCCAGTGGTCTGGAGAGCATGGGACTCACGTCTGAGCATACCCATCCCACTCGGGGTGACAAATGCAAAAACCACAGTTGATGGACAGAATGCAGAACAATATCATACATTCACCCCATTACAGAGATCTGGGCCTAAATCCATCGTTTTTTTGCACTCCACACCACCCCAGTTCAGACATGGCCATATGCAAATCAGTCTGACCCTGTGCCTCATGGGAACAGTCCAGCCCGAACTGCCAAGCCATGCCTTCCCTGGACCGGAATCAAGCTTTTGAGGACCGGTTTCTGGCATTCCAGTCGTCTTCAGCCCCGCTTGCTTGAATCCAGTGGTTTGGAGAGCATGGGACTCACGTCTGAGCATAACCATCCCACTCCGGTGACAAAGGCAAAAACCACAGTTGATGGACTGAATGCAGAACAGTGTCATACATTCACCCCAGTACAGAGATCTGGGCCTAAATCCATTGTTTTTTTGCACTCCACACCACCCCAGTTTAGACATGGCCATATGCAAATCAGCCTGACCCTGTGCCTCATGGGAACAGTCCAGCCCGAACTGCCAAGCCATGCCTTCCCTGGACCGGAAACAAGCTTCTGAGGACTGGTTTCTGGCATTTCAGCCGTCTTCAGCCCGGCTTGCTTGAATCCAGTGGTGTGGAGAGCATGGGACTCGCGTCTGAGCATACCCATCCCACTCGGGGTGACAAATGCAAAAACCGCAGTTGATGGGCAGAATGCAGAACAATGTCATCCATTCAACCCAGTACAGAGATCTGGGCCTAAATCCATCGTTTTTTTGCACTCCACACCACCCCAGTTCTGACATGGCCATATGCAAATCAGTCTGGCCCTGTGCCTCATGGGAAATGTCCAGCCCGAACTGCCAAGCCATGCCTTCCCTGGCCCGGAAACAAGCTTCTGAGGACCGGTTTCTGGCATTCCAGCCGTCTTCAGCCCGGCTTGCTTGAATCCAGTGGTGTGGAGAGCATGGGACTCACGTCTGAGCATACCCATCCCACTCGGGGTGACAAATGCAAAAACCACAGTTGATGGACAGAATGCAGAACAATGTCATACATTCATCCCAGTACAGAGATCTGGGACTAAATCAATCGTTTTTTGCACTCCACACCACCCCAGTTCAGACATGGCCATATGCAAATCAGTCTGACCCTGTGCCTCATGGGAACAGTCCAGCCCGAACTGCCAAGCCATGCCTTCCTTGGACCGGAAACAAGCTTCTGTGGACCGGTTTCTGGCATTCCAGCCGTCTTCAGCCCGGCTTGCTTGAATCCAGTGGTGTGGAGAGCATGGGACTCACGTCTGAGCATACCCATCCCACTCGGGGTGACAAATGCAAAAACCACAGTTGATGGACAGAATGCAGAACAATGTCATACATTCACCCCAGTACAGAGATCTGGGCCTAAATCAATTGGTTTTTGCACTCCACACCACCCCAGTTCAGACATGGCCATATGCAAATCAGTCTGAACCTGTGCCTCATGGGAACAGTCCAGCCCGAACTGCCAAGCCATGCCTTCCCTGGACCGGAAACAAGCTTCTGAGGACCGGTTTCTGGCATTCCAGCCGTCTTCAGCCCGGCTTGCTTGAATCCAGTGGTGTGGAGAGCATGGGACTCACGTCTGAGCATACCCATCCCACTCGGGGTGACAAATGCAAAAACCACAGTTGATGGGCAGAATGCAGAACAATGTCATCCATTCACCCCAGTACGGAGATCTGGGCCTAAATCCATCGTTTTTTTGCACTCCACACCACCCCAGTTCTGACATGGCCATATGCAAATCAGTCTGACCCTGTGCCTCATGGGAACAGTCCAGCCCGGACTGCCAAGCCATGCCTTCCCTGGACCGGAAAGAAGCTTCCGAGGACCGGTTTCTGGAATTCCAGCTGTCTTCAGCCCGGCTTGCTTGAATCCAGTGGTGTGGAGAGCATGGGACTCACGTCTGAGAATACCCATCCCACTCGGGGTGACAAATGCAAAAGCCACAGTTGATGGACAGAATAGAGAACAATGTCATAAATTCACCCCAGTGCAGAGATCTGGGCCTAAATCCATCGTTTTTTTGCACTCCACACCACTCCAGGTCAGACATGGTTATATGCAAATCAGTCTGACCCTGTGCCTTATGGGAACAGTCCAGCCCGAACTGCAAAGCCATGCCTTCCCTGGACCGGAAACAAGCTTCCGAGGATCGGTTTCTGGCATTCCAGCCGTCTTCAGCCGGCTTGCTTGAATCCAGTGGTGTGGAGAGCATGGGACTCACGTCTGAGCGTACCCATCCCACTCGGGGTGACAAATGCAAAAACTACAGTTGATGGACAGAATGCAGAACAATATCATACATTCACCCCAGTACAGAGATCTGGGCCTAAATCCATCGTTTTTTTGCACTCCACACCACCCCAGTTCAGACATGGCCATATGCAAATCAGTCTGACCCTGTGCCTCATGGGAACAGTCCAGCCCGAACTGCCAAGCCATGCCTTCCCTGGACCGGAATCAAGCTTTTGAGGACCGGTTTCTGGCATTCCAGTCGTCTTCAGCCCCGCTTGCTTGAATCCAGTGGTTTGGAGAGCATGGGACTCACGTCTGAGCATAACCATCCCACTCCGGTGACAAAGGCAAAAACCACAGTTGATGGACTGAATGCAGAACAGTGTCATACATTCACCCCAGTACAGAGATCTGGGCCTAAATCCATTGTTTTTTTGCACTCCACACCACCCCAGTTTAGACATGGCCATATGCAAATCAGCCTGACCCTGTGCCTCATGGGAACAGTCCAGCCCGAACTGCCAAGCCATGCCTTCCCTGGACCGGAAACAAGCTTCTGAGGACTGGTTTCTGGCATTTCAGCCGTCTTCAGCCCGGCTTGCTTGAATCCAGTGGTGTGGAGAGCATGGGACTCGCGTCTGAGCATACCCATCCCACTCGGGGTGACAAATGCAAAAACCGCAGTTGATGGGCAGAATGCAGAACAATGTCATCCATTCAACCCAGTACAGAGATCTGGGCCTAAATCCATCGTTTTTTTGCACTCCACACCACCCCAGTTCTGACATGGCCATATGCAAATCAGTCTGGCCCTGTGCCTCATGGGAAATGTCCAGCCCGAACTGCCAAGCCATGCCTTCCCTGGCCCGGAAACAAGCTTCTGAGGACCGGTTTCTGGAATTCCAGCCGTCTTCAGCCCGGCTTGCTTGAATCCAGTGGTGTGGAGAGCATGGGACTCACGTCTGAGCATACCCATCCCACTCGGGGTGACAAATGCAAAAACCACAGTTGATGGACAGAATGCAGAACAATATCATACATTCACCCCATTACAGAGATCTAGGCCTAAATCCATCGTTTTTTTGCACTCCACACCACCCCAGTTCAGACATGGCCATATGCAAATCAGTCTGACCCTGTGCCTCATGGGAACAGTCCAGCCCGAACTGCCAAGCCATGCCTTCCCTGGACCGGAATCAAGCTTTTGAGGACCGGTTTCTGGCATTCCAGCGTCTTCAGCCCGGCTTGCTTGAATCCAGTGGTGTGCAGAGCATGGGACTCACGTCTGATCATACCCATCCGACTCGGGGTGACAAATGCAAAAACCACACTAGATGGGCAGAATGCAGATCAATGTCATCCATTCACCCCAGTACAGAGATCTGGGCCTAAATCCATCGTTTTTTTGCACTCCACACCACCCCAGTTCTGACATGACCATATGCAAATCAGCCTGACCCTGTGCCTCATGGGAACAGTCCAGCCCGAACTGCCAAGCCATGCCTTCCCTGGGCCGGAAACAAGCTTTCGAGGACCTGTTACTGGCATTCCAGCAGTCTTCAGCCCGGCTTGCTTGAATACAGTGGTGTGGAGAGCATGGGACTCACGTCTGAGCATACCCATCCCACTCGGGGTGACAAATGCAAAAACCACAGTTGATGGACAGAATGCAGAACAATGTCATACATTCATCCCAGTACAGAGATCTGGGACTAAATCAATCGGTTTTTGCACTCCACACCACCCCAGTTCAGACATGGCCATATGCAAATCAGTCTGACCCTGTGCCTCATGGGAACAGTCCAGCCCGAACTGCCAAGCCATGCCTTCCTTGGACCGGAAACAAGCTTCTGAGGACCGGTTTCTGGCATTCCAGCCGTCTTCAGCCCGGCTTGCTTGAATCCAGTGGTGTGGAGAGCATGGGACTCACGTCTGAGCATACCCATCCCACTCGGGGTGACAAATGCAAAAACCACAGTTGATGGACAGAATGCAGAACAATGTCATACATTCACCCCAGTACAGAGATCTGGGCCTAAATCAATTGGTTTTTGCACTCCACACCACCCCAGTTCAGACATGGCCATATGCAAATCAGTCTGAACCTGTGCCTCATGGGAACAGTCCAGCCCGAACTGCCAAGCCATGCCTTCCCTGGACCGGAAACAAGCTTCTGAGGACCGGTTTCTGGCATTCCAGCCGTCTTCAGCCCGGCTTGCTTGAATCCAGTGGTGTGGAGAGCATGGGACTCACGTCTGAGCATACCCATCCCACTCGGGGTGACAAATGCAAAAACCACAGTTGATGGGCAGAATGCAGAACAATGTCATCCATTCACCCCAGTACGGAGATCTGGGCCTAAATCCATCGTTTTTTTGCACTCCACACCACCCCAGTTCTGACATGGCCATATGCAAATCAGTCTGACCCTGTGCCTCATGGGAACAGTCCAGCCCGGACTGCCAAGCCATGCCTTCCCTGGACCGGAAAGAAGCTTCCGAGGACCGGTTTCTGGAATTCCAGCCGTCTTCAGCCCGGCTTGCTTGAATCCAGTGGTGTGGAGAGCATGGGACTCACGTCTGAGAATACCCATCCCACTCGGGGTGACAAATGCAAAAGCCACAGTTGATGGACAGAATAGAGAACAATGTCATAAATTCACCCCAGTGCAGAGATCTGGGCCTAAATCCATCGTTTTTTTGCACTCCACACCACTCCAGGTCAGACATGGTTATATGCAAATCAGTCTGACCCTGTGCCTTATGGGAACAGTCCAGCCCGAACTGCAAAGCCATGCCTTCCCTGGACCGGAAACAAGCTTCCGAGGATCGGTTTCTGGCATTCCAGCCGTCTTCAGCCGGCTTGCTTGAATCCAGTGGTGTGGAGAGCATGGGACTCACGTCTGAGCGTACCCATCCCACTCGGGGTGACAAATGCAAAAACTACAGTTGATGGACAGAATGCAGAACAATATCATACATTCACCCCAGTACAGAGATCTGGGCCTAAATCCATCGTTTTTTTGCACTCCACACCACCCCAGTTCAGACATGGCCATATGCAAATCAGTCTGACCTGTGCCTCATGGGAACAGTCCAGCCCGAACTGCCAAGCCATGCCTTTCCTGTACCGGAAACAAGCTTCCGAGGACCGGTTTCTGGCAATCCAGCCATCTTCAGCCCCGCTTGCTTGAATCCAGTGGTTTGGAGAGCATGGGACTCACGTCTGAGCATAACCATCTGTGAGAAGTTGGCCTGGTATATAATGCTCACTAATTCTAGTGATCACTTTGTACCATGCCAAGCAACCCTTATGATGATGGTTGTAATTCAACCTTGTAGACCAGTTATCCTAGTGGTAACGTGGACAAAGCAGTCTTAGGCTAAACTCTGAAGGGCATGTGAAGCCAGCTGTTATACCATACACAACCCCCTTGAATACCAAATGAAAGGGACACCACACAGATATATATTGAAAATATATATTGATTTATTAACTATTAAAATCCCCTGGACTCTTTATGAGCACAGAAGCACAAGCGTTAAATCACAAGACAGTTTAAAATACACAAAAGTTGCACAATATGGATGAGCCCTAGGGGCCACCTAAACCATATACTAAGAAAGTGGTATAAGAGATACCAATAGGAAAGTGAAGAGGCCTAGGGCCTTGGGAATCGCTGGAGCTATTCGAGACTGGAGTTAACTAAGTCGGGAAAGGCCCACGGGACTCGGGTGCAGTGTTCAAAGTGAACGCACTTCTCAATACAAAGTCTATGGTGCGTAAAAAGCACAAAGTTAGAAAGTTAGGAACCTTCCGAGTGACCTACGGAGTTGAAACTTAAAACACAGGCCCTTGGGATGTGTACCAGTGCAGGAGCACCGGCGGAGCTGAGTTACCTCACCCACAGGAAGCGGGTGCACAGGGTCGAAGTTGTGTCGGGTTTCGTCACGCTGGTCGATGGTGCTTGGAGCTGAAGATGCTGCAGGCGGCTCGATGAGAAGAGTTCCGGTGGATCCAAGGGTGGATCTGAAGAGGTGAAGACCTGAAAGCAGAGGGGACAATGTTCAAAGTCACTAGCCAGTGACTACCGTGGAACCAGATTGGAACCAGGCGATGTCGGGTGCAAACAGGCGTTGTCGGGTAGCTTCTTTCTGCAGCCACGTGGATACCCGGGGTCGAGGACGTCCAGGAGTCGGTCACGAGCTGTCCCACGTAGGCTTTTCGCTGTTGGCGGTGTCGGCGACCTGATCGGAGCAAACAGGCCTTGGCAAATGCAAGCCACGCAGAAGTTGAAAGATGCTGTTCACTCGGACCAGCAAGGTCAGAGCGGGTGCTCCTTTTCACAGGAGCTTGGGTAGGTCTGGAGCAACCAGACCTGCTGTTTAAATCTTCGGGTTCGTCGCCAAGATGGCCGCTGACCACGTGGCTAGTGGCCGGGATGGCGCGTCGAGTGGCACAATGCAAAAGGGCCCCACGCAGATCGTGGAGATGCTGGAGGGCTGATCTTCGGTGCAAGGGCTGCTCGGTGGTGGGGGTTCTCGATCCCCAAAGCACAACGTCGAGGATGCCTCAGAAGCTGCGCAGTCAGCTTTTCGGGTGTCTTCCAAGAGGTCCGGTCCCACGTCACTCGGTGCCTCCACGGGTCCCTTCTTTGCAGGGACTGTGGATCGGGCTCTGAGAGGTCTGGGAGTCTGGTTCTTGTCGGGCTCTGGGCTCGGTCTCCGGCGGGAGGCGGCGGCAAAGCAGACGTCGAGTTGCTGGTTGGTACCTGTGTTCACAGGGTGGTCACTCCTTGGCCACAAGGGAGATTCTCTTCAGTCTTCTGTGCAGCAGAATGTCGAAGTCCAGTCTTCTTCTTAGTTTAAAGTTGATTTCGGGATGATCTGCTGTGCAATGGCACTGCTCCCCCTCTTATTCCCAATCTAGGGGGTGGATCACCTACTAGGTCCCTCCTCTGGGAGGAACCAGGAAGGGGGGCGGTTACACCCCCTTTCCTTTGTCCAGCTCCGCGCCAGGACTGGGGCTGGAAGGCCCCAGAACCGGTTTGGGCTGGCCTATGCACGGGGACACCTTGTGTGCCCCGGGCATGTCTGATTCTATTCAGCCCTGTCCTACCCAATACACAAAATCCTGTCTGGGGTGGTGCTCGCACCTCCCAAGGCAGGAAACCCTTTGTCCAGGCCACCATCTGCCGAGTTTCGGTCAGCAGCAGGAGGCCAGACTTGTGTCTGTGGTGGCAGCGTCCATTTTGTGAAGCTGAGGCTCTGTTTAACTTTAACCGGGGTTAAGGCTACGCACATGTCGTGTCCCTCTAGAAGGGTGGAATGCTATCCCCGTCGCCAGAATTGGCGAGGGGATAGTATTCCAATTCGTATGACACCTTACTCGACATGTTTTGATAAAGCCAAACCAAAGATAGCATTTAACCGCGAGGATTATAATGCACTTAAGAGTATATGGTATGGCAATATCCCGGAACAGCTTAGGGAGTTGTTCCCGACAGCTGCAGACAGGCTCAGCTCATGCCAGAGCACCATCTCACATATTTCCAAGCACTCTGCCTCCAGGATTGATGAGGCCTTCCATAGGAGTGGCTGATAGGAACATATGTGTCCAGTTTAGGGTTAGGCACAGACATACTGCGCCTAAGTAAGAGGTGGTTACACCGACTTACCCCAGCTGAGTGATCAGCCAGTTGTGTCAAACATGGAGGCCAGGCCAGGGGTGGCACAATACGTGCTGCAGCCCCTGGTAGGCCTTGGATACACCTATGCCCTGGGCACCTAGGGTGCACTATTACAGGGGCTCATAAGGTGAACCAGTTCCAATTCGTAATGCACCTAGAGTGCATTGGCAGTAATTTAGAGAGAGAACAGCAGGCTGTGGGTCTGATTAGCAGGCCCACAGCCACATTAAGTCAGAAACCAGTGAAGCAAAAAGCAAAAATTTGGGGTGACCATAGGATAGCAGACCCTACTCTCCTACATAACCCCCCCCCCAAACGCAGGGACATTAGACTAACCTTGACCAGTTGTGTCTTCATGTTCTAAGTGGAAGTACCTGGAGAGACCATCTGCGTTGCCATGGTCAGTCCCTGGGCGGTGCTCCACTGTAAAGTCCATCCCCTGTAGGGAAATGGACCACCTGAGTAGTTTGGGGTTTTCACCCTTCATCTGATTAAGCCATAGGAGGGGCTTATGGTCGGTCTGAATCTTGAAGTGAGTGCCAAATAAGTATGGTCTCAACTTCTTCAGGGCCCACACCACAGCAAAGGCCTCCCTCTCTATAGCTGACCAACGTTTCTCTCTGGGGGTCAGCCTTCTGCTAATGAAAGCAATGGGCTGGTCCTGGCCATCTACATTAAGCTGTGAAAGCACTGCTCCCACTCCCAACTCAGAAGCATCTGTTTGGACAATGAACTCTCTTGAGTAGTCAGGACTCTTCAGGATAGGTGCAGAGCACATGGCCTTCTTCAGGTCATCAAATGCCTTTTGACAGATTTCTGTCCACTGAACCTTTTTGGGCATCTTCTTGGATGTCAGATCATTAAGAGGAGTCACAATGGACCCATAGTTCTTAACAAACTTCCTGTAGTACCCAGTCAGGCCCAAGAAAGCTCTGACCTGAGTCTGGGTAGTTGGAGGGGACCAGTCCTTGATGGTCTGGATCTTACTCTCCAGTGGTTGAACTTGGCCTCCACCTACAAGGTGGCCCAGGTATACAACCTTGCTCTGCCCTATCTGGCACTTTGTTGCCTTGATAGTGAGGCCTGCCTTCTGCAGAGCCTCAAGCACTTCCTTCAGGTGGATCAGGTGATCCTCCCAGGTGGAGCTAAAGACAGCAATATCGTCCAGATAAGCTGCACAAAAGTCATCCAACCCAGTGAGGACTTGGTTCACCAACCTTTGGAAGGTGGCAGGTGCATTTTTCAAACCAAAGGGCATCACCACAAACTGATAATGCCCACTAGGGGTAGAAAATGCTGTTTTGGCTTTAGACTCCTCAGCTAACCTGATTTGCCAGTAGCCAGCTGTTAAGTCAAATGTGCTCAAATATTTGGCAGAAGCCAACTTGTCAATGAGCTCATCTGCCCTTGGAATAGGGTGTGCATCTGTCCTGGTGACAGCATTGAGACCTCTGTAATCCACACAGAACCTCATCTCTCTCTTGCCATCTTTGGTGTGAGGTTTGGGGACCAGAACCACTGGGCTAGCCCAGGGGCTCTCTGAAGGCTCAATGACACCTAATTCCAGCATCTTTTGCACCTCAGTCTTTATACAGTCCCTGACGTGGTCAGGTTGCCTGTAAATCTTGCTCTTTACAGGAAGACTGTCACCAGTGTCCACCACATGTGTACACCAGTTAGTCTGACTGGGTGTCAATGAGAACATATGCCTGTATGCCTGTAGAACTTGTCTGCAGTCATGTTGCTGATGTTCAGTGAGGCTGCCACCTAAGGCCACACCATCAACTGAGCCATCCTCAGGGTTCTGAGTGAGCAGGTCTGGGAGAGGGTCACTCTCTTCCTCCTGTCCCTCATCTGTAGCCATGAGCAAGCCCATGTCTGCCCTGCTGACATATGCCTTCAATCTGTTCACATGGAGCACCCTGTGGGGGCTCCTGGGAGTTCCTAGGCCCACCAAGTAGGTAACCTCTCCCTTCTTTTCCAGAATTGTATGGGGTCCAGACCACTTGTCTTGGAGTGCTGCTGGGGCCACTGGCTCCAACACCCATACCTTCTGTCCAGGCTGAAATTCAACAAGGACAGCCTTTTGGTCATGCCAAGCTTTTTGTAATTCTTGGCTAGCCTCAAGGTTTTTAGATGCCTTTTCCATGTACTCTGCCATCCTGGAGCGGAGACCAAGTACATAGTCCACTATGTCCTGTTTAGGCTTTTTGAGAGGTAACTCCCATCCTTCCTTCACTAGACACAGGGGTCCTCTTACAGGGTGCCCAAACAACAATTCAAAGGGGCTGAAGCCAACCCCCTTTTGAGGGACCTCTCTGTAAGCGAACAAAAGGCAGGGCAGAAGGATGTCCCATCTTCGCCTGAGCTTTTCAGGTAATCCTTTAATCATGCCCTTTAGGGTCTTGTTAAATCTTTCAACAAGCCCATTGCATTGTGGGTGATAAGGAGTGGTGAACTTGTAGTTGACACCACATTCCTTCCACATAGCTGTCAAATATCCAGACATGAAGTTGGTACCTCTATCTGATATTACCTCCTTAGGAAACCCCACTCTGGAGAAAACTCCAAGTAAGGCCCTGGCCACAACAGGAGCTGTTGTGGTCCTAAGGGGAATTGCCTCTGGGTACCTGGTGGCATGATCCACTACCACCAGTATGAATCTGTGCCCAGATGCTGTAGGGGGATCCATTGGACCAACAATATCAATCCCCACTCTTTCAAAGGGAACCCCCACCACAGGTAGTGGTATCAGGGGGGCCTTTGTTGTTCCACCTGCTTTACCACTGGCTTGGCAGGTTTCACAGGAGCGACAAAACTCCTTGGTGTCTTCAGACATGTGAGGCCAGTGAAAGTGAGGGACAAGCCTGTCCCAAGTCTTGTTCTGGCCTAGGTGTCTTGCTAAAGGAATATCATGGGCCAAGGTGAGTAGGAAGCCCCTAAATTGCAGAGGTATAACCAACCTCCTGGTAGCACCAGGCTTGGGGTCTCTAGCCTCTGAATAAAGGAGTCCATCGTCCCAATATACTTTATGGGCACCTTGAGCATTCCCAGCAGCCTCAGCAGCAGCCTGCTGTCTGAGGGGTTCAAGAGAAGGACAGGTTAACTGAGCCTGCCCCAAGTCTGCCCTAGAAGGTCCCCCTGTCCCCAGAAACTCAACCTGATCAGGTTCAAGTTCTTCAGGGACAGTTCCTTCAGGGGTCTCAAGATCAGTTTCCTGTGAAGCCTGATCCTCACTTGTAGGCAGTTGGGAAGGCGCAGCCTTAACCCTCCTGTTCTTCTTCTTGGGAGGTACTTGGTCCATTGTTCCAGGATCCAAGACCTGAGGTTCAGAGAGGCACTTTTTGGCCTGTGACCTGGTCACAGCAAGGACATGTGATGATATCCCTAACATCTCTGCATGAGTCCTGTACTCAACTTCTGACCATAGAGAGTTCTCCAGGTCATTGCCCAACAAACATTCTACTGGGAGATCAGCACTAACCACAACTTTCTTTAGGCCAGTTACCCCTCCCCAGGAAAAGTTAACAAGTACCACACTATGTGTAGTAGTGACATTGCTGGCATTGGTCACCAGGTAATCATCGCCTGGCATGTATTGTCCAGGGTCCACAAAGTTAGGTGTCACCATGGTGACACTGGCACATGTGTCCCTGTATGCTTGAGCCACTTTGTTGTTAATCAAAGGTGTCTGTCTGTATTTGCCCAGGTTACTGGGACTTATGTCAGGGGTCAAATCTATGTCCCCTTCACAAACCAGAACAGCCTGTGTAAGAGTTCCTTCTAGGTCAGAATCTCCTTCAGTTCCCAAAGTGATTCCCACTAAACCCTTGGCTTGAGGACCAGCACTGCTAACTGTACTAGTGGGTGCAGGTGCCTTAGGGGCTGCAGTGCTGGGGGCTCCACCCTTTTTACACTCACTTGTCCAGTGAGAGGTGTTCTTACAAGTTTTACACCAGGGTTTCTTCTGACCTTCTTTCTTCTTCTTCTTGGAAGTTTGGGACCCACCCTCTGTCTCAGTTTGGGGCCCTGTTGAAGACTTCTGGTCTTTAGCTTTCTGCTCCCCACCCTTCTGGTCTGTTTTCTTCTGGTCACCACCCTGGTTCTGGTTCTGGTTCTTTTGCTTAACTCTGGTTCTTACCCATTTATCTGCCCTCTTTCCCAATTCTTGGGGAGAGGTCAAATCTGAGTCAACCAAATGTTGATGCAACTGCTGGTTCTGACAATTATTTAAAATTTGTTCTCTCATCAGCAAATTATACAATCCTTCATAGTCTGTAACCTTGCTTCCCAGCAACCATCCCTCCAGAGCCTTAGTGGCACACTCAACAAATTCAGACCAGTCCTGAGTCTGTGTCTTCTGGGTATCTCTGAACATTAACCTGTACTGTTCAGTGGTTAAGCCTAACCCATCAATCAGAGCACTCTTCAGGACCAGGTAGTTTCTAGAATCCCCATCACTAACTGTGAGGAGTCTGTCTCGGCCTCTACCTTCAAAGGAGAGCCACAAGATTGCTGCCCACTGCTCCTGAGGGATCTGCTGTACTCTGCAGGCTCTCTCCATTGCAGTAATCCATTTATGGATGTCATCCCCAGCTTTGTAGGGGGGCACAATCTTACTCAGGTTTCTATTATCAAAAGACCTGTCTTTATCCTTGTGGATATTGCTGCCACCAGTGGGTTCTATTACCCCACTCTCTCTAGGCTGTCTTGCTCTAGCAAGTTTCTCTTGGGCCAGGGCAATCTCTAACTCTTGTCTCTGGACCCTCAATTCAGCCTCTCTAATTTGAGATTCTCTCAATTTGGTCTCATGTTCCCTTCTCTGAGGGCTAGTCATCCTCCTTCTGGAGTGACCATGAGAACCTCTAGAAGCATAGGAGTTGTCAGAGTCACCTGAGTGAATCCTTCTCCTCCTAGGCTCCTGGTTAAGTCCACCTGAGGGTCTGAATGGGTTGTTACCTGATTCATTCCCAAGTTGACTTAAGTTAGCCTGGTTCAGTCTACTGACCAGCACCTGACTATTTCTGTCATCATCTGACTCACTGCTTTCCACCTCCTCCTCCTCTTCTTCTTCTTCCTCTACATCTATCTGAGGAGCTCCAGTGGTGGAGGCATCCTCATCTACCAGGATGATAGGGGCAGGGGTGTCTACAGTATCATCCTCTGAAGGATGGCCTCCTTCAGCATTCCCTGTGGGGTTTGCTTTAGAGGTCTTTAGAGCCTCAGACTGATCCAAGAGCTCTCTTAGGTGGTCTGTAGTAGGGGAAGGCCCTGTCTTCAGACCCCTTAAGACACAAAGCTGTATTAATTCCTTAAAGGGAAAAATAGCAAACTGGGATGGTGCCCTTGGAGGGTCACTCTCAACAGGAGTAAGTCCACTGGACCCCTCTGTTCCAGACATTGCTCTAGTGTGGGTGGATGTGTTGCAATCTACCTACACTGGTGTTTACCTACTAAACCTATCTAGTAGTTGTAGCTAGGGTGTGCTACTCCCTTTGCTCTACAACAACTAAGTTCAGTAGAACTTAAGTATACTAGTCTTGTTTTATATGTACCTAGCAGGTACCTGTGTGATCTTTCAGATGATAATCTCAAAGATTGTAATGGTAAAACAACAGCAAGCTCAGATCCCAATCCGCTGCTCACCAATGTGAGAAGTTGGCCTGGTATATAATGCTCACTAATTCTAGTGATCACTTTGTACCATGCCAAGCAACCCTTATGATGATGGTTGTAATTCAACCTTGTAGACCAGTTATCCTAGTGGTAACGTGGACAAAGCAGTCTTAGGCTAAACTCTGAAGGGCATGTGAAGCCAGCTGTTATACCATACACAACCCCCTTGAATACCAAATGAAAGGGACACCACACAGATATATATTGAAAATATATATTGATTTATTAACTATTAAAATCCCCTGGACTCTTTATGAGCACAGAAGCACAAGCGTTAAATCACAAGACAGTTTAAAATACACAAAAGTTGCACAATATGGATGAGCCCTAGGGGCCACCTAAACCATATACTAAGAAAGTGGTATAAGAGATACCAATAGGAAAGTGAAGAGGCCTAGGGCCTTGGGAATCGCTGGAGCTATTCGAGACTGGAGTTAACTAAGTCGGGAAAGGCCCACGGGACTCGGGTGCAGTGTTCAAAGTGCACGCACTTCTCAATACAAAGTCTATGGTGCGTAAAAAGCACAAAGTTAGAAAGTTAGGAACCTTCCGAGTGACCTATGGAGTTGAAACTTAAAACACAGGCCCTTGGGATGTGTACCAGTGCAGGAGCACCGGCGGAGCTGAGTTACCTCACCCACAGGAAGCGGGTGCACAGGGTCGAAGTTGTGTCGGGTTTCGTCACGCTGGTCGATGGTGCTTGGAGCTGAAGATGCTGCAGGCGGCTCGATGAGAAGAGTTCCGGTGGATCCAAGGGTGGATCTGAAGAGGTGAAGACCTGAAAGCAGAGGGGACAATGTTCAAAGTCACTAGCCAGTGACTACCGTGGAACCAGATTGGAACCAGGCGATGTCGGGTGCAAACAGGCGTTGTCGGGTAGCTTCTTTCTGCAGCCACGTAGATACCCGGGGTCGAGGACGTCCAGGAGTCGGTCACGAGCTGTCCCACGTAGGCTTCTCGCTGTTGGCGGTGTCGGCGACCTGATCGGAGCAAACAGGCCTTGGCAAATGCAAGCCAGGCAGAAGTTGAAAGATGCTGTTCACTCGGACCAGCAAGGTCAGAGCGGGTGCTCCTTTTCACAGGAGCTTGGGTAGGTCTGGAGCAACCAGACCTGCTGTTTAAATCTTCGGGTTCGTCGCCAAGATGGCCGCTGACCACGTGGCTAGTGGCCGGGATGGCGCGTCGAGTGGCACAATGCAAAAGGGCCCCACGCAGATCGTGGAGATGCTGGAGGGCTGATCTTCGGTGCAAGGGCTGCTCGGTGGTGGGGGTTCTCGATCCCCAAAGCACAACGTCGAGGATGCCTCAGAAGCTGCGCAGTCAGCTTTTCGGGTGTCTTCCAAGAGGTCCGGTCCCACGTCACTCGGTGCCTCCACGGGTCCCTTCTTTGCAGGGACTGTGGATCGGGCTCTGAGAGGTCTGGGAGTCTGGTTCTTGTCGGGCTCTGGGCTCGGTCTCCGGCGGGAGGCGGCGGCAAAGCAGACGTCGAGTTGCTGGTTGGTACCTGTGTTCACAGGGTGGTCACTCCTTGGCCACAAGGGAGATTCTCTTCAGTCTTCTGTGCAGCAGAATGTCGAAGTCCAGTCTTCTTCTTAGTTTAAAGTTGATTTCGGGATGATCTGCTGTGCAATGGCACTGCTCCCCCTCTTATTCCCAATCTAGGGGGTGGATCACCTACTAGGTCCCTCCTCTGGGAGGAACCAGGAAGGGGGGCGGTTACACCCCCTTTCCTTTGTCCAGCTCCGCGCCAGGACTGGGGCTGGAAGGCCCCAGAACCGGTTTGGGCTGGCCTATGCACGGGGACACCTTGTGTGCCCCGGGCATGTCTGATTCTATTCAGCCCTGTCCTACCCAATACACAAAATCCTGTCTGGGGTGGTGCTCGCACCTCCCAAGGCAGGAAACCCTTTGTCCAGGCCACCATCTGCCGAGTTTCGGTCAGCAGCAGGAGGCCAGACTTGTGTCTGTGGTGGCAGCGTCCATTTTGTGAAGCTGAGGCTCTGTTTAACTTTAACCGGGGTTAAGGCTACGCACATGTCGTGTCCCTCTAGAAGGGTGGAATGCTATCCCCGTCGCCAGAATTGGCGAGGGGATAGTATTCCAATTCGTATGACACCTTACTCGACATGTTTTGATAAAGCCAAACCAAAGATAGCATTTAACCGCGAGGATTATAATGCACTTAAGAGTATATGGTATGGCAATATCCCGGAACAGCTTAGGGAGTTGTTCCCGACAGCTGCAGACAGGCTCAGCTCATGCCAGAGCACCATCTCACATATTTCCAAGCACTCTGCCTCCAGGATTGATGAGGCCTTCCATAGGAGTGGCTGATAGGAACATATGTGTCCAGTTTAGGGTTAGGCACAGACATACTGCGCCTAAGTAAGAGGTGGTTACACCGACTTACCCCAGCTGAGTGATCAGCCAGTTGTGTCAAACATGGAGGCCAGGCCAGGGGTGGCACAATACGTGCTGCAGCCCCTGGTAGGCCTTGGATACACCTATGCCCTGGGCACCTAGGGTGCACTATTACAGGGGCTCATAAGGTGAACCAGTTCCAATTCGTAATGCACCTAGAGTGCATTGGCAGTAATTTAGAGAGAGAACAGCAGGCTGTGGGTCTGATTAGCAGGCCCACAGCCACATTAAGTCAGAAACCAGTGAAGCAAAAAGCAAAAATTTGGGGTGACCATAGGATAGCAGACCCTACTCTCCTACATAACCCCCCCCCCAAACGCAGGGACATTAGACTAACCTTGACCAGTTGTGTCTTCATGTTCTAAGTGGAAGTACCTGGAGAGACCATCTGCGTTGCCATGGTCAGTCCCTGGGCGGTGCTCCACTGTAAAGTCCATCCCCTGTAGGGAAATGGACCACCTGAGTAGTTTGGGGTTTTCACCCTTCATCTGATTAAGCCATAGGAGGGGCTTATGGTCGGTCTGAATCTTGAAGTGAGTGCCAAATAAGTATGGTCTCAACTTCTTCAGGGCCCACACCACAGCAAAGGCCTCCCTCTCTATAGCTGACCAACGTTTCTCTCTGGGGGTCAGCCTTCTGCTAATGAAAGCAATGGGCTGGTCCTGGCCATCTACATTAAGCTGTGAAAGCACTGCTCCCACTCCCAACTCAGAAGCATCTGTTTGGACAATGAACTCTCTTGAGTAGTCAGGACTCTTCAGGATAGGTGCAGAGCACATGGCCTTCTTCAGGTCATCAAATGCCTTTTGACAGATTTCTGTCCACTGAACCTTTTTGGGCATCTTCTTGGATGTCAGATCATTAAGAGGAGTCACAATGGACCCATAGTTCTTAACAAACTTCCTGTAGTACCCAGTCAGGCCCAAGAAAGCTCTGACCTGAGTCTGGGTAGTTGGAGGGGACCAGTCCTTGATGGTCTGGATCTTACTCTCCAGTGGTTGAACTTGGCCTCCACCTACAAGGTGGCCCAGGTATACAACCTTGCTCTGCCCTATCTGGCACTTTGTTGCCTTGATAGTGAGGCCTGCCTTCTGCAGAGCCTCAAGCACTTCCTTCAGGTGGATCAGGTGATCCTCCCAGGTGGAGCTAAAGACAGCAATATCGTCCAGATAAGCTGCACAAAAGTCATCCAACCCAGTGAGGACTTGGTTCACCAACCTTTGGAAGGTGGCAGGTGCATTTTTCAAACCAAAGGGCATCACCACAAACTGATAATGCCCACTAGGGGTAGAAAATGCTGTTTTGGCTTTAGACTCCTCAGCTAACCTGATTTGCCAGTAGCCAGCTGTTAAGTCAAATGTGCTCAAATATTTGGCAGAAGCCAACTTGTCAATGAGCTCATCTGCCCTTGGAATAGGGTGTGCATCTGTCCTGGTGACAGCATTGAGACCTCTGTAATCCACACAGAACCTCATCTCTCTCTTGCCATCTTTGGTGTGAGGTTTGGGGACCAGAACCACTGGGCTAGCCCAGGGGCTCTCTGAAGGCTCAATGACACCTAATTCCAGCATCTTTTGCACCTCAGTCTTTATACAGTCCCTGACGTGGTCAGGTTGCCTGTAAATCTTGCTCTTTACAGGAAGACTGTCACCAGTGTCCACCACATGTGTACACCAGTTAGTCTGACTGGGTGTCAATGAGAACATATGCCTGTATGCCTGTAGAACTTGTCTGCAGTCATGTTGCTGATGTTCAGTGAGGCTGCCACCTAAGGCCACACCATCAACTGAGCCATCCTCAGGGTTCTGAGTGAGCAGGTCTGGGAGAGGGTCACTCTCTTCCTCCTGTCCCTCATCTGTAGCCATGAGCAAGCCCATGTCTGCCCTGCTGACATATGCCTTCAATCTGTTCACATGGAGCACCCTGTGGGGGCTCCTGGGAGTTCCTAGGCCCACCAAGTAGGTAACCTCTCCCTTCTTTTCCAGAATTGTATGGGGTCCAGACCACTTGTCTTGGAGTGCTGCTGGGGCCACTGGCTCCAACACCCATACCTTCTGTCCAGGCTGAAATTCAACAAGGACAGCCTTTTGGTCATGCCAAGCTTTTTGTAATTCTTGGCTAGCCTCAAGGTTTTTAGATGCCTTTTCCATGTACTCTGCCATCCTGGAGCGGAGACCAAGTACATAGTCCACTATGTCCTGTTTAGGCTTTTTGAGAGGTAACTCCCATCCTTCCTTCACTAGACACAGGGGTCCTCTTACAGGGTGCCCAAACAACAATTCAAAGGGGCTGAAGCCAACCCCCTTTTGAGGGACCTCTCTGTAAGCGAACAAAAGGCAGGGCAGAAGGATGTCCCATCTTCGCCTGAGCTTTTCAGGTAATCCTTTAATCATGCCCTTTAGGGTCTTGTTAAATCTTTCAACAAGCCCATTGCATTGTGGGTGATAAGGAGTGGTGAACTTGTAGTTGACACCACATTCCTTCCACATAGCTGTCAAATATCCAGACATGAAGTTGGTACCTCTATCTGATATTACCTCCTTAGGAAACCCCACTCTGGAGAAAACTCCAAGTAAGGCCCTGGCCACAACAGGAGCTGTTGTGGTCCTAAGGGGAATTGCCTCTGGGTACCTGGTGGCATGATCCACTACCACCAGTATGAATCTGTGCCCAGATGCTGTAGGGGGATCCATTGGACCAACAATATCAATCCCCACTCTTTCAAAGGGAACCCCCACCACAGGTAGTGGTATCAGGGGGGCCTTTGTTGTTCCACCTGCTTTACCACTGGCTTGGCAGGTTTCACAGGAGCGACAAAACTCCTTGGTGTCTTCAGACATGTGAGGCCAGTGAAAGTGAGGGACAAGCCTGTCCCAAGTCTTGTTCTGGCCTAGGTGTCTTGCTAAAGGAATATCATGGGCCAAGGTGAGTAGGAAGCCCCTAAATTGCAGAGGTATAACCAACCTCCTGGTAGCACCAGGCTTGGGGTCTCTAGCCTCTGAATAAAGGAGTCCATCGTCCCAATATACTTTATGGGCACCTTGAGCATTCCCAGCAGCCTCAGCAGCAGCCTGCTGTCTGAGGGGTTCAAGAGAAGGACAGGTTAACTGAGCCTGCCCCAAGTCTGCCCTAGAAGGTCCCCCTGTCCCCAGAAACTCAACCTGATCAGGTTCAAGTTCTTCAGGGACAGTTCCTTCAGGGGTCTCAAGATCAGTTTCCTGTGAAGCCTGATCCTCACTTGTAGGCAGTTGGGAAGGCGCAGCCTTAACCCTCCTGTTCTTCTTCTTGGGAGGTACTTGGTCCATTGTTCCAGGATCCAAGACCTGAGGTTCAGAGAGGCACTTTTTGGCCTGTGACCTGGTCACAGCAAGGACATGTGATGATATCCCTAACATCTCTGCATGAGTCCTGTACTCAACTTCTGACCATAGAGAGTTCTCCAGGTCATTGCCCAACAAACATTCTACTGGGAGATCAGCACTAACCACAACTTTCTTTAGGCCAGTTACCCCTCCCCAGGAAAAGTTAACAAGTACCACACTATGTGTAGTAGTGACATTGCTGGCATTGGTCACCAGGTAATCATCGCCTGGCATGTATTGTCCAGGGTCCACAAAGTTAGGTGTCACCATGGTGACACTGGCACATGTGTCCCTGTATGCTTGAGCCACTTTGTTGTTAATCAAAGGTGTCTGTCTGTATTTGCCCAGGTTACTGGGACTTATGTCAGGGGTCAAATCTATGTCCCCTTCACAAACCAGAACAGCCTGTGTAAGAGTTCCTTCTAGGTCAGAATCTCCTTCAGTTCCCAAAGTGATTCCCACTAAACCCTTGGCTTGAGGACCAGCACTGCTAACTGTACTAGTGGGTGCAGGTGCCTTAGGGGCTGCAGTGCTGGGGGCTCCACCCTTTTTACACTCACTTGTCCAGTGAGAGGTGTTCTTACAAGTTTTACACCAGGGTTTCTTCTGACCTTCTTTCTTCTTCTTCTTGGAAGTTTGGGACCCACCCTCTGTCTCAGTTTGGGGCCCTGTTGAAGACTTCTGGTCTTTAGCTTTCTGCTCCCCACCCTTCTGGTCTGTTTTCTTCTGGTCACCACCCTGGTTCTGGTTCTGGTTCTTTTGCTTAACTCTGGTTCTTACCCATTTATCTGCCCTCTTTCCCAATTCTTGGGGAGAGGTCAAATCTGAGTCAACCAAATGTTGATGCAACTGCTGGTTCTGACAATTATTTAAAATTTGTTCTCTCATCAGCAAATTATACAATCCTTCATAGTCTGTAACCTTGCTTCCCAGCAACCATCCCTCCAGAGCCTTAGTGGCACACTCAACAAATTCAGACCAGTCCTGAGTCTGTGTCTTCTGGGTATCTCTGAACATTAACCTGTACTGTTCAGTGGTTAAGCCTAACCCATCAATCAGAGCACTCTTCAGGACCAGGTAGTTTCTAGAATCCCCATCACTAACTGTGAGGAGTCTGTCTCGGCCTCTACCTTCAAAGGAGAGCCACAAGATTGCTGCCCACTGCTCCTGAGGGATCTGCTGTACTCTGCAGGCTCTCTCCATTGCAGTAATCCATTTATGGATGTCATCCCCAGCTTTGTAGGGGGGCACAATCTTACTCAGGTTTCTATTATCAAAAGACCTGTCTTTATCCTTGTGGATATTGCTGCCACCAGTGGGTTCTATTACCCCACTCTCTCTAGGCTGTCTTGCTCTAGCAAGTTTCTCTTGGGCCAGGGCAATCTCTAACTCTTGTCTCTGGACCCTCAATTCAGCCTCTCTAATTTGAGATTCTCTCAATTTGGTCTCATGTTCCCTTCTCTGAGGGCTAGTCATCCTCCTTCTGGAGTGACCATGAGAACCTCTAGAAGCATAGGAGTTGTCAGAGTCACCTGAGTGAATCCTTCTCCTCCTAGGCTCCTGGTTAAGTCCACCTGAGGGTCTGAATGGGTTGTTACCTGATTCATTCCCAAGTTGACTTAAGTTAGCCTGGTTCAGTCTACTGACCAGCACCTGACTATTTCTGTCATCATCTGACTCACTGCTTTCCACCTCCTCCTCCTCTTCTTCTTCTTCCTCTACATCTATCTGAGGAGCTCCAGTGGTGGAGGCATCCTCATCTACCAGGATGATAGGGGCAGGGGTGTCTACAGTATCATCCTCTGAAGGATGGCCTCCTTCAGCATTCCCTGTGGGGTTTGCTTTAGAGGTCTTTAGAGCCTCAGACTGATCCAAGAGCTCTCTTAGGTGGTCTGTAGTAGGGGAAGGCCCTGTCTTCAGACCCCTTAAGACACAAAGCTGTATTAATTCCTTAAAGGGAAAAATAGCAAACTGGGATGGTGCCCTTGGAGGGTCACTCTCAACAGGAGTAAGTCCACTGGACCCCTCTGTTCCAGACATTGCTCTAGTGTGGGTGGATGTGTTGCAATCTACCTACACTGGTGTTTACCTACTAAACCTATCTAGTAGTTGTAGCTAGGGTGTGCTACTCCCTTTGCTCTACAACAACTAAGTTCAGTAGAACTTAAGTATACTAGTCTTGTTTTATATGTACCTAGCAGGTACCTGTGTGATCTTTCAGATGATAATCTCAAAGATTGTAATGGTAAAACAACAGCAAGCTCAGATCCCAATCCGCTGCTCACCAATGTGAGAAGTTGGCCTGGTATATAATGCTCACTAATTCTAGTGATCACTTTGTACCATGCCAAGCAACCCTTATGATGATGGTTGTAATTCAACCTTGTAGACCAGTTATCCTAGTGGTAACGTGGACAAAGCAGTCTTAGGCTAAACTCTGAAGGGCATGTGAAGCCAGCTGTTATACCATACACAACCCCCTTGAATACCAAATGAAAGGGACACCACACAGATATATATTGAAAATATATATTGATTTATTAACTATTAAAATCCCCTGGACTCTTTATGAGCACAGAAGCACAAGCGTTAAATCACAAGACAGTTTAAAATACACAAAAGTTGCACAATATGGATGAGCCCTAGGGGCCACCTAAACCATATACTAAGAAAGTGGTATAAGAGATACCAATAGGAAAGTGAAGAGGCCTAGGGCCTTGGGAATCGCTGGAGCTATTCGAGACTGGAGTTAACTAAGTCGGGAAAGGCCCACGGGACTCGGGTGCAGTGTTCAAAGTGCACGCACTTCTCAATACAAAGTCTATGGTGCGTAAAAAGCACAAAGTTAGAAAGTTAGGAACCTTCCGAGTGACCTATGGAGTTGAAACTTAAAACACAGGCCCTTGGGATGTGTACCAGTGCAGGAGCACCGGCGGAGCTGAGTTACCTCACCCACAGGAAGCGGGTGCACAGGGTCGAAGTTGTGTCGGGTTTCGTCACGCTGGTCGATGGTGCTTGGAGCTGAAGATGCTGCAGGCGGCTCGATGAGAAGAGTTCCGGTGGATCCAAGGGTGGATCTGAAGAGGTGAAGACCTGAAAGCAGAGGGGACAATGTTCAAAGTCACTAGCCAGTGACTACCGTGGAACCAGATTGGAACCAGGCGATGTCGGGTGCAAACAGGCGTTGTCGGGTAGCTTCTTTCTGCAGCCACGTAGATACCCGGGGTCGAGGACGTCCAGGAGTCGGTCACGAGCTGTCCCACGTAGGCTTCTCGCTGTTGGCGGTGTCGGCGACCTGATCGGAGCAAACAGGCCTTGGCAAATGCAAGCCAGGCAGAAGTTGAAAGATGCTGTTCACTCGGACCAGCAAGGTCAGAGCGGGTGCTCCTTTTCACAGGAGCTTGGGTAGGTCTGGAGCAACCAGACCTGCTGTTTAAATCTTCGGGTTCGTCGCCAAGATGGCCGCTGACCACGTGGCTAGTGGCCGGGATGGCGCGTCGAGTGGCACAATGCAAAAGGGCCCCACGCAGATCGTGGAGATGCTGGAGGGCTGATCTTCGGTGCAAGGGCTGCTCGGTGGTGGGGGTTCTCGATCCCCAAAGCACAACGTCGAGGATGCCTCAGAAGCTGCGCAGTCAGCTTTTCGGGTGTCTTCCAAGAGGTCCGGTCCCACGTCACTCGGTGCCTCCACGGGTCCCTTCTTTGCAGGGACTGTGGATCGGGCTCTGAGAGGTCTGGGAGTCTGGTTCTTGTCGGGCTCTGGGCTCGGTCTCCGGCGGGAGGCGGCGGCAAAGCAGACGTCGAGTTGCTGGTTGGTACCTGTGTTCACAGGGTGGTCACTCCTTGGCCACAAGGGAGATTCTCTTCAGTCTTCTGTGCAGCAGAATGTCGAAGTCCAGTCTTCTTCTTAGTTTAAAGTTGATTTCGGGATGATCTGCTGTGCAATGGCACTGCTCCCCCTCTTATTCCCAATCTAGGGGGTGGATCACCTACTAGGTCCCTCCTCTGGGAGGAACCAGGAAGGGGGGCGGTTACACCCCCTTTCCTTTGTCCAGCTCCGCGCCAGGACTGGGGCTGGAAGGCCCCAGAACCGGTTTGGGCTGGCCTATGCACGGGGACACCTTGTGTGCCCCGGGCATGTCTGATTCTATTCAGCCCTGTCCTACCCAATACACAAAATCCTGTCTGGGGTGGTGCTCGCACCTCCCAAGGCAGGAAACCCTTTGTCCAGGCCACCATCTGCCGAGTTTCGGTCAGCAGCAGGAGGCCAGACTTGTGTCTGTGGTGGCAGCGTCCATTTTGTGAAGCTGAGGCTCTGTTTAACTTTAACCGGGGTTAAGGCTACGCACATGTCGTGTCCCTCTAGAAGGGTGGAATGCTATCCCCGTCGCCAGAATTGGCGAGGGGATAGTATTCCAATTCGTATGACACCTTACTCGACATGTTTTGATAAAGCCAAACCAAAGATAGCATTTAACCGCGAGGATTATAATGCACTTAAGAGTATATGGTATGGCAATATCCCGGAACAGCTTAGGGAGTTGTTCCCGACAGCTGCAGACAGGCTCAGCTCATGCCAGAGCACCATCTCACATATTTCCAAGCACTCTGCCTCCAGGATTGATGAGGCCTTCCATAGGAGTGGCTGATAGGAACATATGTGTCCAGTTTAGGGTTAGGCACAGACATACTGCGCCTAAGTAAGAGGTGGTTACACCGACTTACCCCAGCTGAGTGATCAGCCAGTTGTGTCAAACATGGAGGCCAGGCCAGGGGTGGCACAATACGTGCTGCAGCCCCTGGTAGGCCTTGGATACACCTATGCCCTGGGCACCTAGGGTGCACTATTACAGGGGCTCATAAGGTGAACCAGTTCCAATTCGTAATGCACCTAGAGTGCATTGGCAGTAATTTAGAGAGAGAACAGCAGGCTGTGGGTCTGATTAGCAGGCCCACAGCCACATTAAGTCAGAAACCAGTGAAGCAAAAAGCAAAAATTTGGGGTGACCATAGGATAGCAGACCCTACTCTCCTACACCATCCCACTCAAGTGACAAAGGCAAAAACCACAGTTGATGGACAGAATGCAGAACAATGTCATACATTCACCCCAGTTCAGAGATCTGGGCCTAAATACATAGTTTTTTTGCACTCCACCACACCCCAGTTCAGACATGGCCATATGCAAATCAGTTTGACCCTGTGCCTCATGGGAACAGTCCAGCCCGAACTGCCAAGCCATGCCTTCCCTGGACCGGAAACAAGCTTCAGAGGACCGGTTTCTGGCATTCCAGCTGTCTTCAGCCCGGCTTGCTTGAATCCAGTGGTGTGGAGAGCATGGGACTCACGTCTGAGCATACCCATCCCACTCGGGGTGACAAATGCAAAAACTACAGTTGATGGACAGAATGCAGAACAATATCATACATTCACCCCAGTACAGAGATCTGGGCCTAAATCCATCGTTGAACTCTCTTGAGTAGTCAGGACTCTTCAGGATAGGTGCAGAGCACATGGCCTTCTTCAGGTCATCAAATGCCTTTTGACAGATTTCTGTCCACTGAACCTTTTTGGGCATCTTCTTGGATGTCAGATCATTAAGAGGAGTCACAATGGACCCATAGTTCTTAACAAACTTCCTGTAGTACCCAGTCAGGCCCAAGAAAGCTCTGACCTGAGTCTGGGTAGTTGGAGGGGACCAGTCCTTGATGGTCTGGATCTTACTCTCCAGTGGTTGAACTTGGCCTCCACCTACAAGGTGGCCCAGGTATACAACCTTGCTCTGCCCTATCTGGCACTTTGTTGCCTTGATAGTGAGGCCTGCCTTCTGCAGAGCCTCAAGCACTTCCTTCAGGTGGATCAGGTGATCCTCCCAGGTGGAGCTAAAGACAGCAATATCGTCCAGATAAGCTGCACAAAAGTCATCCAACCCAGTGAGGACTTGGTTCACCAACCTTTGGAAGGTGGCAGGTGCATTTTTCAAACCAAAGGGCATCACCACAAACTGATAATGCCCACTAGGGGTAGAAAATGCTGTTTTGGCTTTAGACTCCTCAGCTAACCTGATTTGCCAGTAGCCAGCTGTTAAGTCAAATGTGCTCAAATATTTGGCAGAAGCCAACTTGTCAATGAGCTCATCTGCCCTTGGAATAGGGTGTGCATCTGTCCTGGTGACAGCATTGAGACCTCTGTAATCCACACAGAACCTCATCTCTCTCTTGCCATCTTTGGTGTGAGGTTTGGGGACCAGAACCACTGGGCTAGCCCAGGGGCTCTCTGAAGGCTCAATGACACCTAATTCCAGCATCTTTTGCACCTCAGTCTTTATACAGTCCCTGACGTGGTCAGGTTGCCTGTAAATCTTGCTCTTTACAGGAAGACTGTCACCAGTGTCCACCACATGTGTACACCAGTTAGTCTGACTGGGTGTCAATGAGAACATATGCCTGTATGCCTGTAGAACTTGTCTGCAGTCATGTTGCTGATGTTCAGTGAGGCTGCCACCTAAGGCCACACCATCAACTGAGCCATCCTCAGGGTTCTGAGTGAGCAGGTCTGGGAGAGGGTCACTCTCTTCCTCCTGTCCCTCATCTGTAGCCATGAGCAAGCCCATGTCTGCCCTGCTGACATATGCCTTCAATCTGTTCACATGGAGCACCCTGTGGGGGCTCCTGGGAGTTCCTAGGCCCACCAAGTAGGTAACCTCTCCCTTCTTTTCCAGAATTGTATGGGGTCCAGACCACTTGTCTTGGAGTGCTGCTGGGGCCACTGGCTCCAACACCCATACCTTCTGTCCAGGCTGAAATTCAACAAGGACAGCCTTTTGGTCATGCCAAGCTTTTTGTAATTCTTGGCTAGCCTCAAGGTTTTTAGATGCCTTTTCCATGTACTCTGCCATCCTGGAGCGGAGACCAAGTACATAGTCCACTATGTCCTGTTTAGGCTTTTTGAGAGGTAACTCCCATCCTTCCTTCACTAGACACAGGGGTCCTCTTACAGGGTGCCCAAACAACAATTCAAAGGGGCTGAAGCCAACCCCCTTTTGAGGGACCTCTCTGTAAGCGAACAAAAGGCAGGGCAGAAGGATGTCCCATCTTCGCCTGAGCTTTTCAGGTAATCCTTTAATCATGCCCTTTAGGGTCTTGTTAAATCTTTCAACAAGCCCATTGCATTGTGGGTGATAAGGAGTGGTGAACTTGTAGTTGACACCACATTCCTTCCACATAGCTGTCAAATATCCAGACATGAAGTTGGTACCTCTATCTGATATTACCTCCTTAGGAAACCCCACTCTGGAGAAAACTCCAAGTAAGGCCCTGGCCACAACAGGAGCTGTTGTGGTCCTAAGGGGAATTGCCTCTGGGTACCTGGTGGCATGATCCACTACCACCAGTATGAATCTGTGCCCAGATGCTGTAGGGGGATCCATTGGACCAACAATATCAATCCCCACTCTTTCAAAGGGAACCCCCACCACAGGTAGTGGTATCAGGGGGGCCTTTGTTGTTCCACCTGCTTTACCACTGGCTTGGCAGGTTTCACAGGAGCGACAAAACTCCTTGGTGTCTTCAGACATGTGAGGCCAGTGAAAGTGAGGGACAAGCCTGTCCCAAGTCTTGTTCTGGCCTAGGTGTCTTGCTAAAGGAATATCATGGGCCAAGGTGAGTAGGAAGCCCCTAAATTGCAGAGGTATAACCAACCTCCTGGTAGCACCAGGCTTGGGGTCTCTAGCCTCTGAATAAAGGAGTCCATCGTCCCAATATACTTTATGGGCACCTTGAGCATTCCCAGCAGCCTCAGCAGCAGCCTGCTGTCTGAGGGGTTCAAGAGAAGGACAGGTTAACTGAGCCTGCCCCAAGTCTGCCCTAGAAGGTCCCCCTGTCCCCAGAAACTCAACCTGATCAGGTTCAAGTTCTTCAGGGACAGTTCCTTCAGGGGTCTCAAGATCAGTTTCCTGTGAAGCCTGATCCTCACTTGTAGGCAGTTGGGAAGGCGCAGCCTTAACCCTCCTGTTCTTCTTCTTGGGAGGTACTTGGTCCATTGTTCCAGGATCCAAGACCTGAGGTTCAGAGAGGCACTTTTTGGCCTGTGACCTGGTCACAGCAAGGACATGTGATGATATCCCTAACATCTCTGCATGAGTCCTGTACTCAACTTCTGACCATAGAGAGTTCTCCAGGTCATTGCCCAACAAACATTCTACTGGGAGATCAGCACTAACCACAACTTTCTTTAGGCCAGTTACCCCTCCCCAGGAAAAGTTAACAAGTACCACACTATGTGTAGTAGTGACATTGCTGGCATTGGTCACCAGGTAATCATCGCCTGGCATGTATTGTCCAGGGTCCACAAAGTTAGGTGTCACCATGGTGACACTGGCACATGTGTCCCTGTATGCTTGAGCCACTTTGTTGTTAATCAAAGGTGTCTGTCTGTATTTGCCCAGGTTACTGGGACTTATGTCAGGGGTCAAATCTATGTCCCCTTCACAAACCAGAACAGCCTGTGTAAGAGTTCCTTCTAGGTCAGAATCTCCTTCAGTTCCCAAAGTGATTCCCACTAAACCCTTGGCTTGAGGACCAGCACTGCTAACTGTACTAGTGGGTGCAGGTGCCTTAGGGGCTGCAGTGCTGGGGGCTCCACCCTTTTTACACTCACTTGTCCAGTGAGAGGTGTTCTTACAAGTTTTACACCAGGGTTTCTTCTGACCTTCTTTCTTCTTCTTCTTGGAAGTTTGGGACCCACCCTCTGTCTCAGTTTGGGGCCCTGTTGAAGACTTCTGGTCTTTAGCTTTCTGCTCCCCACCCTTCTGGTCTGTTTTCTTCTGGTCACCACCCTGGTTCTGGTTCTGGTTCTTTTGCTTAACTCTGGTTCTTACCCATTTATCTGCCCTCTTTCCCAATTCTTGGGGAGAGGTCAAATCTGAGTCAACCAAATGTTGATGCAACTGCTGGTTCTGACAATTATTTAAAATTTGTTCTCTCATCAGCAAATTATACAATCCTTCATAGTCTGTAACCTTGCTTCCCAGCAACCATCCCTCCAGAGCCTTAGTGGCACACTCAACAAATTCAGACCAGTCCTGAGTCTGTGTCTTCTGGGTATCTCTGAACATTAACCTGTACTGTTCAGTGGTTAAGCCTAACCCATCAATCAGAGCACTCTTCAGGACCAGGTAGTTTCTAGAATCCCCATCACTAACTGTGAGGAGTCTGTCTCGGCCTCTACCTTCAAAGGAGAGCCACAAGATTGCTGCCCACTGCTCCTGAGGGATCTGCTGTACTCTGCAGGCTCTCTCCATTGCAGTAATCCATTTATGGATGTCATCCCCAGCTTTGTAGGGGGGCACAATCTTACTCAGGTTTCTATTATCAAAAGACCTGTCTTTATCCTTGTGGATATTGCTGCCACCAGTGGGTTCTATTACCCCACTCTCTCTAGGCTGTCTTGCTCTAGCAAGTTTCTCTTGGGCCAGGGCAATCTCTAACTCTTGTCTCTGGACCCTCAATTCAGCCTCTCTAATTTGAGATTCTCTCAATTTGGTCTCATGTTCCCTTCTCTGAGGGCTAGTCATCCTCCTTCTGGAGTGACCATGAGAACCTCTAGAAGCATAGGAGTTGTCAGAGTCACCTGAGTGAATCCTTCTCCTCCTAGGCTCCTGGTTAAGTCCACCTGAGGGTCTGAATGGGTTGTTACCTGATTCATTCCCAAGTTGACTTAAGTTAGCCTGGTTCAGTCTACTGACCAGCACCTGACTATTTCTGTCATCATCTGACTCACTGCTTTCCACCTCCTCCTCCTCTTCTTCTTCTTCCTCTACATCTATCTGAGGAGCTCCAGTGGTGGAGGCATCCTCATCTACCAGGATGATAGGGGCAGGGGTGTCTACAGTATCATCCTCTGAAGGATGGCCTCCTTCAGCATTCCCTGTGGGGTTTGCTTTAGAGGTCTTTAGAGCCTCAGACTGATCCAAGAGCTCTCTTAGGTGGTCTGTAGTAGGGGAAGGCCCTGTCTTCAGACCCCTTAAGACACAAAGCTGTATTAATTCCTTAAAGGGAAAAATAGCAAACTGGGATGGTGCCCTTGGAGGGTCACTCTCAACAGGAGTAAGTCCACTGGACCCCTCTGTTCCAGACATTGCTCTAGTGTGGGTGGATGTGTTGCAATCTACCTACACTGGTGTTTACCTACTAAACCTATCTAGTAGTTGTAGCTAGGGTGTGCTACTCCCTTTGCTCTACAACAACTAAGTTCAGTAGAACTTAAGTATACTAGTCTTGTTTTATATGTACCTAGCAGGTACCTGTGTGATCTTTCAGATGATAATCTCAAAGATTGTAATGGTAAAACAACAGCAAGCTCAGATCCCAATCCGCTGCTCACCAATGTGAGAAGTTGGCCTGGTATATAATGCTCACTAATTCTAGTGATCACTTTGTACCATGCCAAGCAACCCTTATGATGATGGTTGTAATTCAACCTTGTAGACCAGTTATCCTAGTGGTAACGTGGACAAAGCAGTCTTAGGCTAAACTCTGAAGGGCATGTGAAGCCAGCTGTTATACCATACACAACCCCCTTGAATACCAAATGAAAGGGACACCACACAGATATATATTGAAAATATATATTGATTTATTAACTATTAAAATCCCCTGGACTCTTTATGAGCACAGAAGCACAAGCGTTAAATCACAAGACAGTTTAAAATACACAAAAGTTGCACAATATGGATGAGCCCTAGGGGCCACCTAAACCATATACTAAGAAAGTGGTATAAGAGATACCAATAGGAAAGTGAAGAGGCCTAGGGCCTTGGGAATCGCTGGAGCTATTCGAGACTGGAGTTAACTAAGTCGGGAAAGGCCCACGGGACTCGGGTGCAGTGTTCAAAGTGCACGCACTTCTCAATACAAAGTCTATGGTGCGTAAAAAGCACAAAGTTAGAAAGTTAGGAACCTTCCGAGTGACCTATGGAGTTGAAACTTAAAACACAGGCCCTTGGGATGTGTACCAGTGCAGGAGCACCGGCGGAGCTGAGTTACCTCACCCACAGGAAGCGGGTGCACAGGGTCGAAGTTGTGTCGGGTTTCGTCACGCTGGTCGATGGTGCTTGGAGCTGAAGATGCTGCAGGCGGCTCGATGAGAAGAGTTCCGGTGGATCCAAGGGTGGATCTGAAGAGGTGAAGACCTGAAAGCAGAGGGGACAATGTTCAAAGTCACTAGCCAGTGACTACCGTGGAACCAGATTGGAACCAGGCGATGTCGGGTGCAAACAGGCGTTGTCGGGTAGCTTCTTTCTGCAGCCACGTAGATACCCGGGGTCGAGGACGTCCAGGAGTCGGTCACGAGCTGTCCCACGTAGGCTTCTCGCTGTTGGCGGTGTCGGCGACCTGATCGGAGCAAACAGGCCTTGGCAAATGCAAGCCAGGCAGAAGTTGAAAGATGCTGTTCACTCGGACCAGCAAGGTCAGAGCGGGTGCTCCTTTTCACAGGAGCTTGGGTAGGTCTGGAGCAACCAGACCTGCTGTTTAAATCTTCGGGTTCGTCGCCAAGATGGCCGCTGACCACGTGGCTAGTGGCCGGGATGGCGCGTCGAGTGGCACAATGCAAAAGGGCCCCACGCAGATCGTGGAGATGCTGGAGGGCTGATCTTCGGTGCAAGGGCTGCTCGGTGGTGGGGGTTCTCGATCCCCAAAGCACAACGTCGAGGATGCCTCAGAAGCTGCGCAGTCAGCTTTTCGGGTGTCTTCCAAGAGGTCCGGTCCCACGTCACTCGGTGCCTCCACGGGTCCCTTCTTTGCAGGGACTGTGGATCGGGCTCTGAGAGGTCTGGGAGTCTGGTTCTTGTCGGGCTCTGGGCTCGGTCTCCGGCGGGAGGCGGCGGCAAAGCAGACGTCGAGTTGCTGGTTGGTACCTGTGTTCACAGGGTGGTCACTCCTTGGCCACAAGGGAGATTCTCTTCAGTCTTCTGTGCAGCAGAATGTCGAAGTCCAGTCTTCTTCTTAGTTTAAAGTTGATTTCGGGATGATCTGCTGTGCAATGGCACTGCTCCCCCTCTTATTCCCAATCTAGGGGGTGGATCACCTACTAGGTCCCTCCTCTGGGAGGAACCAGGAAGGGGGGCGGTTACACCCCCTTTCCTTTGTCCAGCTCCGCGCCAGGACTGGGGCTGGAAGGCCCCAGAACCGGTTTGGGCTGGCCTATGCACGGGGACACCTTGTGTGCCCCGGGCATGTCTGATTCTATTCAGCCCTGTCCTACCCAATACACAAAATCCTGTCTGGGGTGGTGCTCGCACCTCCCAAGGCAGGAAACCCTTTGTCCAGGCCACCATCTGCCGAGTTTCGGTCAGCAGCAGGAGGCCAGACTTGTGTCTGTGGTGGCAGCGTCCATTTTGTGAAGCTGAGGCTCTGTTTAACTTTAACCGGGGTTAAGGCTACGCACATGTCGTGTCCCTCTAGAAGGGTGGAATGCTATCCCCGTCGCCAGAATTGGCGAGGGGATAGTATTCCAATTCGTATGACACCTTACTCGACATGTTTTGATAAAGCCAAACCAAAGATAGCATTTAACCGCGAGGATTATAATGCACTTAAGAGTATATGGTATGGCAATATCCCGGAACAGCTTAGGGAGTTGTTCCCGACAGCTGCAGACAGGCTCAGCTCATGCCAGAGCACCATCTCACATATTTCCAAGCACTCTGCCTCCAGGATTGATGAGGCCTTCCATAGGAGTGGCTGATAGGAACATATGTGTCCAGTTTAGGGTTAGGCACAGACATACTGCGCCTAAGTAAGAGGTGGTTACACCGACTTACCCCAGCTGAGTGATCAGCCAGTTGTGTCAAACATGGAGGCCAGGCCAGGGGTGGCACAATACGTGCTGCAGCCCCTGGTAGGCCTTGGATACACCTATGCCCTGGGCACCTAGGGTGCACTATTACAGGGGCTCATAAGGTGAACCAGTTCCAATTCGTAATGCACCTAGAGTGCATTGGCAGTAATTTAGAGAGAGAACAGCAGGCTGTGGGTCTGATTAGCAGGCCCACAGCCACATTAAGTCAGAAACCAGTGAAGCAAAAAGCAAAAATTTGGGGTGACCATAGGATAGCAGACCCTACTCTCCTACACCATCCCACTCAAGTGACAAAGGCAAAAACCACAGTTGATGGACAGAATGCAGAACAATGTCATACATTCACCCCAGTTCAGAGATCTGGGCCTAAATACATAGTTTTTTTGCACTCCACCACACCCCAGTTCAGACATGGCCATATGCAAATCAGTTTGACCCTGTGCCTCATGGGAACAGTCCAGCCCGAACTGCCAAGCCATGCCTTCCCTGGACCGGAAACAAGCTTCAGAGGACCGGTTTCTGGCATTCCAGCTGTCTTCAGCCCGGCTTGCTTGAATCCAGTGGTGTGGAGAGCATGGGACTCACGTCTGAGCATACCCATCCCACTCGGGGTGACAAATGCAAAAACTACAGTTGATGGACAGAATGCAGAACAATATCATACATTCACCCCAGTACAGAGATCTGGGCCTAAATCCATCGTTTTTTTGCACTCCACACCACCCCAGTTCAGACATGGCCATATGCAAATCAGTCTGACCTGTGCCTCATGGGAACAGTCCAGCCCGAACTGCCAAGCCATGCCTTTCCTGTACCAGAAACAAGCTTCCAAGGACCGGTTACTGGCATTCCAGCCGTTTTCAGCCCGGCTTGCTTGAATCCAGTGGTGTGGAGAGCATGGGACTCACGTCTGACCATACCCATCCCACTCGGGTGACAAAGGCAAAAACCACAGTTGATGGACAGAATGCAGAACAATGTCATACATTCTCCCCAGTACAGAGATCTGGGCCTAAATCCATCGTTTTGTTGCACTCCACACCACCCCAGTTTAGACATGGCCATATGCAAATCAGTCTGACCCTGTGCCTCATGGGAACAGTCCGGCCCGAACTGCCAAGCCATGCCTTCCCTGGACCAGAATCAAGCTTCCGAGGACCGGTTTCTGGCATTCCAGCCATCTTCAGCCCCGCTTGCTTGAATCCAGTGGTTTGGAGAGCATGGGACTCACGTCTGAGCATAACCATCCCACTCAAGTGACAAAGGAAAAAACCACAGTTGATGGACAGAATGCAGAACAATGTCATACATTCACCCCAGTTCAGAGATCTGGGCCTAAATACATAGTTTTTTTGCACTCCACACCACCCCAGTTCAGACATGGCCATATGCAAATCAGTTTGACCCTGTGCCTCATGGGAACAGTCCAGCCCGAACTGCCAAGCCATGCCTTCCCTGGACCGGAAACAAGCTTCAGAGGACCGGTTTCTGGCATTCCAGCTGTCTTCAGCCCGGCTTGCTTGAATCCAGTGGTGTGGAGAGCATGGGACTCACGTCTGAGCATACCCATCCCACTCGGGGTGACAAATGCAAAAACCACAGTTGATGGACTGAATGCAGAACAGTGTCATACATTCACCCCAGTACAAAGATCTGGGCCTAAGTCCCTCGTTTTTTGGCACTCCACACCACCCCAGTTTAGACATGGCCATATGCAAATCAGTCTGACCCTGTGCCTCATGGGAACAATCCAGCCCGAACTGCCAAGCCATGCCTTCCCTGGACCGGAAACAAGCTTCGAGGACCGGGTCTCTGGCATTCCAGCCGTCTTCAGCCCGGCTTGCTTGAATCCAGTGGTGTGGAGAGCATGGGACTCACGTCTGAGCATACCCATCCCACTCGGGGTGACAAATGCAAAAACCACAGTTGATGGGCAGAATGCAGAACAATGTCATCCATTCACCCCAGTACGGAGATCTGGGCCTAAATCCATCGTTTTTTTGCACTCCACACCACCCCAGTTCTGACATGGCCATATGCAAATCAGTCTGACCCTGTGCCTCATGGGAACAGTCCAGCCCGGACTGCCAAGCCATGCCTTCCCTGGACCGGAAAGAAGCTTCCGAGGACCGGTTTCTGGAATTCCAGCCGTCTTCAGCCCGGCTTGCTTGAATCCAGTGGTGTGGAGAGCATGGGACTCACGTCTGAGAATACCCATCCCACTCGGGGTGACAAATGCAAAAGCCACAGTTGATGGACAGAATAGAGAACAATGTCATAAATTCACTCCAGTGCAGAGATCTGGGCCTAAATCCATCGTTTTTTTGCACTCCACACGACTCCAGGTCAGACATGGTTATATGCAAATCAGTCTGACCCTGTGCCTTATGGGAACAGTCCAGCCCGAACTGCAAAGCCATGCCTTCCCTGGACCGGAAACAAGCTTCAGAGGACCGGTTTCTGGCATTCCAGCTGTCTTCAGCCCGGCTTGCTTGAATCCAGTGGTGTGGAGAGCATGGGACTCACGTCTGAGCATACCCATCCCACTCGGGGTGACAAATGCAAAAACTACAGTTGATGGACAGAATGCAGAACAATATCATACATTCACCCCAGTACAGAGATCTGGGCCTAAATCCATCGTTTTATTGCACTCCACACCACCCCAGTTCAGACATGGCCATATGCAAATCAGTCTGACCTGTGCCTCATGGGAACAGTCCAGCCCGAACTGCCAAGCCATGCCTTTCCTGTACCGGAAACAAGCTTCCAAGGACAGGTTACTGGCATTCCAGCCGTTTTCAGCCCGGCTTGCTTGAATCCAGTGGTGTGGAGAGCATGGGACTCACGTCTGACCATACCCATCCCACTCGGGTGACAAAGGCAAAAACCACAGTTGATGGACAGAATGCAGAACAATGTCATACATTCTCCCCAGTACAGAGATCTGGGCCTAAATCCATCGTTTTGTTGCACTCCACACCACCCCAGTTTAGACATGGCCATATGCAAATCAGTCTGACCCTGTGCCTCATGGGAACAGTCCGGCCCGAACTGCCAAGCCATGCCTTCCCTGGACCGGAATCAAGCTTCCGAGGACCGGTTTCTGGCATTCCAGCCATCTTCAGCCCCGCTTGCTTGAATCCAGTGGTTTGGAGAGCATGGGACTCACGTCTGAGCATAACCATCCCACTCAAGTGACAAAGGAAAAAACCACAGTTGATGGACAGAATGCAGAACAATGTCATACATTCACCCCAGTTCAGAGATCTGGGCCTAAATACATAGTTTTTTTGCACTCCACACCACCCCAGTTCAGACATGGCCATATGCAAATCAGTTTGACCCTGTGCCTCATGGGAACAGTCCAGCCCGAACTGCCAAGCCATGCCTTCCCTGGACCGGAAACAAGCTTCAGAGGACCGGTTTCTGGCATTCCAGCTGTCTTCAGCCCGGCTTGCTTGAATCCAGTGGTGTGGAGAGCATGGGACTCACGTCGGAGCATACCCATCCCACTCGGGGTGACAAATGCAAAAACCACAGTTGATGGACAGAATGCAGAACAATGTCATACATTCATCCCAGTACAGAGATCTGGGCCTAAATCAATCGGTTTTTGCACTCCACACCACCCCAGTTCAGACATGGCCATATGCAAATCAGTCTGGCCCTGTGCCTCATGGGAACAGTCCAGCTCGAACTGCCAAGCCATGCCTTCCCTGGACCGGAAACAAGCTTCTGAGGACTGGTTTCTGGCATTCCAGCCGTCTTCAGCCTGGCTTGCTTGAATCCAGTGGTGTGGAGAGCATGGGACTCACGTCTGAGAATACCCATCCCACTCGGGGTGATAAATGCAAAAGCCACAGTTGATGGACAGAATGCAGAACAATGTCATAAATTCACCCCAGTTCAGAGATCTGGGCCTAAATCCATTGTTTTTTTACACTCCACACCACTCCAGGTCAGACATGGTTATATGCAAATCAGTCTGACCCTGTGCATCATGGGAACAGTCCAGCCCAAACTGCAAAGCCATGCCTTCCCTGGACGGGAAACAAGCTTCCGAGGACCGGTTTCTGGCATTCCAGCCGTCTTCAGCCCGGCTTGCTTGAATCCAGTGGTGTGGAGAGCATGGGACTCACGCCTGAGCATACCCATCCCACTCGGGGTGACAAATGCAAAAACCACAGTTGATGGACAGAATGCAGAACAATATCATACATTCACCCCATTACAGAGATCTAGGCCTAAATCCATCGTTTTTTTGCACTCCACACCACCCCAGTTCAGACATGGCCATATGCAAATCAGTCTGACCCTGTGCCTCATGGGAACAGTCCAGCCCGAACTGCCAAGCCATGCCTTCCCTGGACCGGAATCAAGCTTTTGAGGACCGGTTTCTGGCATTCCAGCGTCTTCAGTCCGGCTTGCTTGAATCCAGTGGTGTGCAGAGCATGGGACTCACGTCTGATCATACCCATCCGACTCGGGGTGACAAATGCAAAAACCACAGTAGATGGGCAGAATGCAGATCAATGTCATCCATTCACCCCAGTACAGAGATCTGGGCCTAAATCCATCGTTTTTTTGCACTCCACACCACCCCAGTTCTGAAATGACCATATGCAAATCAGCCTGACCCTGTGCCTCATGGGAACAGTCCAGCCCGAACTGCCAAGCCATGCCTTCCCTGGGCCGGAAACAAGCTTTCGAGGACCTGTTACTGGCATTCCAGCAGTCTTCAGCCCGGCTTGCTTGAATACAGTGGTGTGGAGAGCATGGGACTCACGTCTGAGCATACCCATCCCACTCGGGGTGACAAATGCAAAAACCACAGTTGATGGACAGAATGCAGAACAATGTCATACATTCATCCCAGTACAGAGATCTGGGACTAAATCAATCGGTTTTTGCACTCCACACCACCCCAGTTCAGACATGGCCATATGCAAATCAGTCTGACCCTGTGCCTCATGGGAACAGTCCAGCCCGAACTGCCAAGCCATGCCTTCCTTGGACCGGAAACAAGCTTCTGAGGACCGGTTTCTGGCATTCCAGCCGTCTTCAGCCCGGCTTGCTTGAATCCAGTGGTGTGGAGAGCATGGGACTCACGTCTGAGAATACCCATCCCACTCGGGGTAATAAATGCAAAAGCCACAGTTGATGGACAGAATGCAGAACAATGTCATAAATTCACCCCAGTTCAGAGATCTGGGCCTAAATCCATTGTTTTTTTGCACTCCACACCACTCCAGGTCAGACATGGTATATGCAAATCAGTCTGAACCTGTGCATCATGGGAACAGTCCAGCCCAAACTGCAAAGCCATGCCTTCCCTGGACCGGAAACAAGCTTCCGAGGACCGGTTTCTGGCATTCCAGCCGTCTTCAGCCCGGCTTGCTTGAATCCAGTGGTGTGGAGAGCATGGGACTCACGTCTGAGCATACCCATCCCACTCGGGGTGACAAATGCAAAAACCACAGTTGATGGACAGAATGCAGAACAATGTCATACATTCACCCCAGTACAGAGATCTGGGCCTAAATCAATTGGTTTTTGCACTCCACACCACCCCAGTTCAGACATGGCCATATGCAAATCAGTCTGAACCTGTGCCTCATGGGAACAGTCCAGCCCGAACTGCCAAGCCATGCCTTCCCTGGACCGGAAACAAGCTTCTGAGGACCGGTTTCTGGCATTCCAGCCGTCTTCAGCCCGGCTTGCTTGAATCCAGTGGTGTGGAGAGCATGGGACTCACGTCTGAGCATACCCATCCCACTCGGGATGACAAATGCAAAAACCACAGTTGATGGACAGAATGCAGAACAATATCATACATTCACCCCATTACAGAGATCTGGGCCTAAATCCATCGTTTTTTTGCACTCCACACCACCCCAGTTCAGACATGGCCATATGCAAATCAGTCTGACCCTGTGCCTCATGGGAACAGTCCAGCCCGAACTGCCAAGCCATGCCTTCCCTGGACCGGAATCAAGCTTTTGAGGACCGGTTTCTGGCATTCCAGCGTCTTCAGCCCGGCTTGCTTGAATCCAGTGGTGTGCAGAGCATGGGACTCACGTCTGATCATACCCATCCGACTCGGGGTGACAAATGCAAAAACCACAGTTGATGGACTGAATGCAGAACAGTGTCATACATTCACCCCAGTACAGAGATCTGGGCCTAAATCCATCGTTTTTTTGCACTCCACACCACCCCAGTTTAGACATGGCCATATGCAAATCAGTCTGACCCTGTGCCTCATGGGAACAATCCAGCCCGAACTGCCAAGCCATGCCTTCCCTGGACCGGAAACAAGCTTCGAGGACCTGGTCTCTGGCATTCCAGCCGTCTTCAGCCCGGCTTGCTTGAATCCAGTGGTGTGGAGAGCATGGGACTCACGTCTGAGCATACCCATCCCACTCGGGGTGACAAATGCAAAAACCACAGTTGATGGGCAGAATGCAGAACAATGTCATCCATTCACCCCAGTACGGAGATCTGGGCCTAAATCCATCGTTTTTTTGCACTCCACACCACCCCAGTTCTGACATGGCCATATGCAAATCAGTCTGACCCTGTGCCTCATGGGAACAGTCCAGCCCGGACTGCCAAGCCATGCCTTCCCTGGACCGGAAAGAAGCTTCCGAGGACCGGTTTCTGGAATTCCAGCTGTCTTCAGCCCAGGTTGCTTGAATCCAGTGGTGTGGAGAGCATGGGACTCACGTCTGAGAATACCCATCCCACTCGGGGTGACAAATGCAAAAGCCACAGTTGATGGACAGAATAGAGAACAATGTCATAAATTCACCCCAGTGCAGAGATCTGGGCCTAAATCCATCGTTTTTTTGCACTCCACACCACTCCAGGTCAGACATGGTTATATGCAAATCAGTCTGACCCTGTGCCTTATGGGAACAGTCCAGCCCGAACTGCAAAGCCATGCCTTCCCTGGACCGGAAACAAGCTTTCGAGGACCGGTTTCTGGCATTCCAGCCGTCTTCAGCCGGCTTGCTTGAATCCAGTGGTGTGGAGAGCATGGGACTCACGTCTGAGCGTACCCATCCCACTCGGGGTGACAAATGCAAAAACTACAGTTGATGGACAGAATGCAGAACAATATCATACATTCACCCCAGTACAGAGATCTGGGCCTAAATCCATCGTTTTTTTGCACTCCACACCACCCCAGTTCAGACATGGCCATATGCAAATCAGTCTGACCTGTGCCTCATGGGAACAGTCCAGCCCGAACTGCCAAGCCATGCCTTTCCTGTACCGGAAACAAGCTTCCGAGGACCGGTTTCTGGCAATCCAGCCATCTTCAGCCCCGCTTGCTTGAATCCAGTGGTTTGGAGAGCATGGGACTCACGTCTGAGCATAACCATCCCACTCAAGTGACAAAGGCAAAAACCACAGTTGATGGATAGAATGCAGAACAATGTCATACATTCACCCCAGTTCAGAGATCTGGGCCTAAATACATAGTTTTTTTGCACTCCACCACACCCCAGTTCAGACATGGCCATATGCAAATCAGTTTGACCCTGTGCCTCATGGGAACAGTCCAGCCCGAACTGCCAAGCCATGCCTTCCCTGGACCGGAAACAAGCTTCAGAGGACCGGTTTCTGGCATTCCAGCTGTCTTCAGCCCGGCTTGCTTGAATCCAGTGGTGTGGAGAGCATGGGACTCACGTCTGAGCATACCCATCCCACTCGGGGTGACAAATGCAAAAACTACAGTTGATGGACAGAATGCAGAACAATATCATACATTCACCCCAGTACAGAGATCTGGGCCTAAATCCATCGTTTTTTTGCACTCCACACCACCCCAGTTCAGACATGGCCATATGCAAATCAGTCCGACCTGCGCCTCATGGGAACAGTCCAGCCCGAACTGCCAAGCCATGCCTTTCCTGTACCGGAAACAAGCTTCCAAGGACCGGTTACTGGCATTCCAGCCGTTTTCAGCCCGGCTTGCTTGAATCCAGTGGTGTGGAGAGCATGGGACTCACGTCTGACCATACCCATCCCACTCGGGTGACAAAGGCAAAAACCACAGTTGATGGACAGAATGCAGAACAATGTCATACATTCTCCCCAGTACAGAGATCTGGGCCTAAATCCATCGTTTTGTTGCACTCCACACCACCCCAGTTTAGACATGGCCATATGCAAATCAGTCTGACCCTGTGCCTCATGGGAACAGTCCGGCCCGAACTGCCAAGCCATGCCTTCCCTGGACCAGAATCAAGCTTCCGAGGACCGGTTTCTGGCATTCCAGCCATCTTCAGCCCCGCTTGCTTGAATCCAGTGGTTTGGAGAGCATGGGACTCACGTCTGAGCATAACCATCCCACTCAAGTGACAAAGGAAAAAACCACAGTTGATGGACAGAATGCAGAACAATGTCATACATTCACCCCAGTTCAGAGATCTGGGCCTAAATACATAGTTTTTTTGCACTCCACACCACCCCAGTTCAGACATGGCCATATGCAAATCAGTTTGACCCTGTGCCTCATGGGAACAGTCCAGCCCGAACTGCCAAGCCATGCCTTCCCTGGACCGGAAACAAGCTTCAGAGGACCGGTTTCTAGCATTCCAGCTGTCTTCAGCCCGGCTTGCTTGAATCCAGTGGTGTGGAGAGCATGGGACTCACGTCTGAGCATACCCATCCCACTCGGGGTGACAAATGCAAAAACCACAGTTGATGGACTGAATGCAGAACAGTGTCATACATTCACCCCAGTACAGAGATCTAGGCCTAAGTCCCTCGTTTTTTGGCACTCCACACCACCCCAGTTTAGACATGGCCATATGCAAATCAGTCTGACCCTGTGCCTCATGGGAACAATCCAGCCCGAACTGCCAAGCCATGCCTTCCCTGGACCGGAAACAAGCTTCGAGGACCGGGTCTCTGGCATTCCAGCCGTCTTCAGCCCGGCTTGCTTGAATCCAGTGGTGTGGAGAGCATGGGACTCACGTCTGAGCATACCCATCCCACTCGGGGTGACAAATGCAAAAACCACAGTTGATGGGCAGAATGCAGAACAATGTCATCCATTCACCCCAGTACGGAGATCTGGGCCTAAATCCATCGTTTTTTTGCACTCCACACCACCCCAGTTCTGACATGGCCATATGCAAATCAGTCTGACCCTGTGCCTCATGGGAACAGTCCAGCCCGGACTGCCAAGCCATGCCTTCCCTGGACCGGAAAGAAGCTTCCGAGGACCGGTTTCTGGAATTCCAGCCGTCTTCAGCCCGGCTTGCTTGAATCCAGTGGTGTGGAGAGCATGGGACTCACGTCTGAGAATACCCATCCCACTCGGGGTGACAAATGCAAAAGCCACAGTTGATGGACAGAATAGAGAACAATGTCATAAATTCACTCCAGTGCAGAGATCTGGGCCTAAATCCATCGTTTTTTTGCACTCCACACGACTCCAGGTCAGACATGGTTATATGCAAATCAGTCTGACCCTGTGCCTTATGGGAACAGTCCAGCCCGAACTGCCAAGCCATGCCTTCCCTGGACCGGAAACAAGCTTCGAGGACCGGGTCTCTGGCATTCCAGCCGTCTTCAGCCCGGCTTGCTTGAATCCAGTGGTGTGGAGAGCATGGGACTCACGTCTGAGCGTACCCATCCCACTCGGGGTGACAAATGCAAAAACTACAGTTGATGGACAGAATGCAGAACAATATCATACATTCACCCCAGTACAGAGATCTGGGCCTAAATCCATCGTTTTCTTGCACTCCACACCACCCCAGTTCAGACATGGCCATATGCAAATCAGTCTGACCTGTGCCTCATGGGAACAGTCCAGCCCGAACTGCCAAGCCATGCCTTTCCTCTACCGGAAACAAGGTTCCGAGGACCGGTTTCTGGCAATCCAGCCATCTTCAGCCCCGCTTGCTTGAATCCAGTGGTTTGGAGAGCATGGGACTCACGTCTGAGCATAACCATCCCACTCAAGTGACAAAGGCAAAAACCACAGTTGATGGACAGAATGCAGAACAATGTCATACATTCACCCCAGTTCAGAGATCTGGGCCTAAATACATAGTTTTTTTGCACTCCACCACACCCCAGTTCAGACATGGCCATATGCAAATCAGTTTGACCCTGTGCCTCATGGGAACAGTCCAGCCCGAACTGCCAAGCCATGCCTTCCCTGGACCGGAAACAAGCTTCAGAGGACCGGTTTCTGGCATTCCAGCTGTCTTCAGCCCGGCTTGCTTGAATCCAGTGGTGTGGAGAGCATGGGACTCACGTCTGAGCATACCCATCCCACTCGGGGTGACAAATGCAAAAACTACAGTTGATGGACAGAATGCAGAACAATATCATACATTCACCCCAGTACAGAGATCTGGGCCTAAATCCATCGTTTTTTTGCACTCCACACCACCCCAGTTCAGACATGGCCATATGCAAATCAGTCTGACCTGTGCCTCATGGGAACAGTCCAGCCCGAACTGCCAAGCCATGCCTTTCCTGTACCGGAAACAAGCTTCCAAGGACCGGTTACTGGCATTCCAGCCGTTTTCAGCCCGGCTTGCTTGAATCCAGTGGTGTGGAGAGCATGGGACTCACGTCTGACCATACCCATCCCACTCGGGTGACAAAGGCAAAAACCACAGTTGATGGACAGAATGCAGAACAATGTCATACATTCTCCCCAGTACAGAGATCTGGGCCTAAATCCATCGTTTTGTTGCACTCCACACCACCCCAGTTTAGACATGTCCATATGCAAATCAGTCTGACCCTGTGCCTCATGGGAACAGTCCGGCCCGAACTGCCAAGCCATGCCTTCCCTGGACCGGAATCAAGCTTCCGAGGACCGGTTTCTGGCATTCCAGCCATCTTCAGCCCCGCTTGCTTGAATCCAGTGGTTTGGAGAGCATGGGACTCACGTCTGAGCATAACCATCCCACTCAAGTGACAAAGGAAAAAACCACAGTTGATGGACAGAATGCAGAACAATGTCATACATTCACCCCAGTTCAGAGATCTGGGCCTAAATACATAGTTTTTTTGCACTCCACACCACCCCAGTTCAGACATGGCCATATGCAAATCAGTTTGACCCTGTGCCTCATGGGAACAGTCCAGCCCGAACTGCCAAGCCATGCCTTCCCTGGACCGGAAACAAGCTTCAGAGGACCGGTTTCTGGCATTCCAGCTGTCTTCAGCCCGGCTTGCTTGAATCCAGTGGTGTGGAGAGCATGGGACTCACGTCGGAGCATACCCATCCCACTCGGGGTGACAAATGCAAAAACCACAGTTGATGGACAGAATGCAGAACAATGTCATACATTCATCCCAGTACAGAGATCTGGGCCTAAATCAATCGGTTTTTGCACTCCACACCACCCCAGTTCAGACATGGCCATATGCAAATCAGTCTGGCCCTGTGCCTCATGGGAACAGTCCAGCCCGAACTGCCAAGCCATGCCTTCCCTGGACCGGAAACAAGCTTCGAGGACCGGGTCTCTGGCATTCCAGCCGTCTTCAGCCCGGCTTGCTTGAATCCAGTGGTGTGGAGAGCATGGGACTCACGTCTGAGCATACCCATCCCACTCGGGGTGACAAATGCAAAAACCACAGTTGATGGGCAGAATGCAGAACAATGTCATCCATTCACCCCAGTACGGAGATCTGGGCCTAAATCCATCGTTTTTTTGCACTCCACACCACCCCAGTTCTGACATGGCCATATGCAAATCAGTCTGACCCTGTGCCTCATGGGAACAGTCCAGCCCGGACTGCCAAGCCATGCCTTCCCTGGACCGGAAAGAAGCTTCCGAGGACCGGTTTCTGGAATTCCAGCCGTCTTCAGCCCGGCTTGCTTGAATCCAGTGGTGTGGAGAGCATGGGACTCACGTCTGAGAATACCCATCCCACTCGGGGTGACAAATGCAAAAGCCACAGTTGATGGACAGAATAGAGAACAATGTCATAAATTCACTCCAGTGCAGAGATCTGGGCCTAAATCCATCGTTTTTTTGCACTCCACACGACTCCAGGTCAGACATGGTTATATGCAAATCAGTCTGACCCTGTGCCTTATGGGAACAGTCCAGCCCGAACTGCAAAGCCATGCCTTCCCTGGACCGGAAACAAGCTTCCGAGGACCGGTTTCTGGCATTCCAGCCGTCTTCAGTCGGCTTGCTTGAATCCAGTGGTGTGGAGAGCATGGGACTCACGTCTGAGCGTACCCATCCCACTCGGGGTGACAAATGCAAAAACTACAGTTGATGGACAGAATGCAGAACAATATCATACATTCACCCCAGTACAGAGATCTGGGCCTAAATCCATCGTTTTTTTGCACTCCACACCACCCCAGTTCAGACATGGCCATATGCAAATCAGTCTGACCTGTGCCTCATGGGAACAGTCCAGCCCGAACTGCCAAGCCATGCCTTTCCTGTACCGGAAACAAGCTTCCGAGGACCGGTTTCTGGCAATCCAGCCATCTTCAGCCCCGCTTGCTTGAATCCAGTGGTTTGGAGAGCATGGGACTCACGTCTGAGCATAACCATCCCACTCAAGTGACAAAGGCAAAAACCACAGTTGATGGACAGAATGCAGAACAATGTCATACATTCACCCCAGTTCAGAGATCTGGGCCTAAATACATAGCTTTTTTGCACTCCACCACACCCCAGTTTAGACATGGCCATATGCAAATCAGTTTGACCCTGTGCCTCATGGGAACAATCCAGCCCGAACTGCCAAGCCATGCCTTCCCTGGACCGGAAACAAGCTTCAGAGGACCGGTTTCTGGCATTCCAGCTGTCTTCAGCCCGGCTTGCTTGAATCCAGTGGTGTGGAGAGCATGGGACTCACGTCTGAGCATACCCATCCCACTCGGGGTGACAAATGCAAAAACTACAGTTGATGGACAGAATGCAGAACAATATCATACATTCACCCCAGTACAGAGATCTGGGCCTAAATCCATCGTTTTTTTGCACTCCACACCACCCCAGTTCAGACATGGCCATATGCAAATCAGTCTGACCTGTGCCTCATGGGAACAGTCCAGCCCGAACTGCCAAGCCATGCCTTTCCTGTACCGGAAACAAGCTTCCAAGGACCGGTTACTGGCATTCCAGCCGTTTTCAGCCCGGCTTGCTTGAATCCAGTGGTGTGGAGAGCATGGGACTCACGTCTGACCATACCCATCCCACTCGGGTGACAAAGGCAAAAACCACAGTTGATGGACAGAATGCAGAACAATGTCATACATTCTCCCCAGTACAGAGATCTGGGCCTAAATCCATCGTTTTGTTGCACTCCACACCACCCCAGTTTAGACATGTCCATATGCAAATCAGTCTGACCGTGTGCCTCATGGGAACAGTCCGGCCCGAACTGCCAAGCCATGCCTTCCCTGGACCGGAATCAAGCTTCCGAGGACCGGTTTCTGGCATTCCAGCCATCTTCAGCCCCGCTTGCTTGAATCCAGTGGTTTGGAGAGCATGGGACTCACGTCTGAGCATAACCATCCCACTCAAGTGACAAAGGAAAAAACCACAGTTGATGGACAGAATGCAGAACAATGTCATACATTCACCCCAGTTCAGAGATCTGGGCCTAAATACATAGTTTTTTTGCACTCCACACCACCCCAGTTCAGACATGGCCATATGCAAATCAGTTTGACCCTGTGCCTCATGGGAACAGTCCAGCCCGAACTGCCAAGCCATGCCTTCCCTGGACCGGAAACAAGCTTCAGAGGACCGGTTTCTGGCATTCCAGCTGTCTTCAGCCCGGCTTGCTTGAATCCAGTGGTGTGGAGAGCATGGGACTCACATCGGAGCATACCCATCCCACTCGGGGTGACAAATGCAAAAACCACAGTTGATGGACAGAATGCAGAACAATGTCATACATTCATCCCAGTACAGAGATCTGGGCCTAAATCAATCGGTTTTTGCACTCCACACCACCCCAGTTCAGACATGGCCATATGCAAATCAGTCTGGCCCTGTGCCTCATGGGAACAGTCCAGCTCGAACTGCCAAGCCATGCCTTCCCTGGACCGGAAACAAGCTTCTGAGGACCGGTTTCTGGCATTCCAGCCGTCTTCAGCCTGGCTTGCTTGAATCCAGTGGTGTGGAGAGCATGGGACTCACGTCTGAGAATACCCATCCCACTCGGGGTGATAAATGCAAAAGCCACAGTTGATGGACAGAATGCAGAACAATGTCATAAATTCACCCCAGTTCAGAGATCTGGGCCTAAATCCATTGTTTTTTTACACTCCACACCACTCCAGGTCAGACATGGTTATATGCAAATCAGTCTGACCCTGTGCATCATGGGAACAGTCCAGCCCAAACTGCACAGCCATGCCTTCCCTGGACGGGAAACAAGCTTCCGAGGACCGGTTTCTGGCATTCCAGCCGTCTTCAGCCCGGCTTGCTTGAATCCAGTGGTGTGGAGAGCATGGGACTCACGTCTGAGCATACCCATCCCACTCGGGGTGGCAAATGCAAAAACCACAGTTGATGGACAGAATGCAGAACAATGTCATACATTCACCCCAGTACAGAGATCTGGGCCTAAATCAATCGGTTTTTGCACTCCACACCACCCCAGTTCAGACATGGCCATATGCAAATCAGTCTGACCCTGTGCCTCATGGGAACAGTCCAGCCCGAACTGCCATGCCTTCCCTGGACCGGAAACAAGCTTCCGAGGACCGGTTTCTGGCAATCCAGCCATCTTCAGCCCCGCTTGCTTGAATCCAGTGGTTTGGAGAGCATGGGACTCACGTCTGAGCATAACCATCCCACTCAAGTGACAAAGGCAAAAACCACAGTTGATGGACAGAATGCAGAACAATGTCATACATTCACCCCAGTTCAGAGATCTGGGCCTAAATACATAGTTTTTTTGCACTCCACCACACCCCAGTTCACACATGGCCATATGCAAATCAGTTTGACCCTGTGCCTCATGGGAACAGTCCAGCCCGAACTGCCAAGCCATGCCTTCCCTGGACCGGAAACAAGCTTCAGAGGACCGGTTTCTGGCATTCCAGCTGTCTTCAGCCCGGCTTGCTTGAATCCAGTGGTGTGGAGAGCATGGGACTCACGTCTGAGCATACCCATCCCACTCGGGGTGATAAATGCAAAAGCCACAGTTGATGGACAGAATGCAGAACAATGTCATAAATTCACCCCAGTTCAGAGATCTGGGCCTAAATCCATTGTTTTTTTACACTCCACACCACTCCAGGTCAGACATGGTTATATGCAAATCAGTCTGACCCTGTGCATCATGGGAACAGTCCAGCCCAAACTGCAAAGCCATGCCTTCCCTGGACGGGAAACAAGCTTCCGAGGACCGGTTTCTGGCATTCCAGCCGTCTTCAGCCCGGCTTGCTTGAATCCAGTGGTGTGGAGAGCATGGGACTCACGTCTGAGCATACCCATCCCACTCGGGGTGACAAATGCAAAAACTACAGTTGATGGACAGAATGCAGAACAATGTCATACATTCACCCCAGTTCAGAGATCTGGGCCTAAATACATAGTTTTTTTGCACTCCACCACACCCCAGTTCACACATGGCCATATGCAAATCAGTTTGACCCTGTGCCTCATGGGAACAGTCCAGCCCGAACTGCCAAGCCATGCCTTCCCTGGACCGGAAACAAGCTTCAGAGGACCGGTTTCTGGCATTAAAGCTGTCTTCAGCCCGGCTTGCTTGAATCCAGTGGTGTGGAGAGCATGGGACTCACGTCTGAGCATACCCATCCCACTCGGGGTGACAAATGCAAAAACTACAGTTGATGGACAGAATGCAGAACAATATCATACATTCACCCCAGTACAGAGATCTGGGCCTAAATCCATCGTTTTTTTGCACTCCACACCACCCCAGTTCAGACATGGCCATATGCAAATCAGTCTGACCTGTGCCTCATGGGAACAGTCCAGCCCGAACTGCCAAGCCATGCCTTTCCTGTACGGGAAACAAGCTTCCAAGGACCGGTTACTGGCATTCCAGCCGTTTTCAGCCCGTCTTGCTTGAATCCAGTGGTGTGGAGAGCATGGGACTCACGTCTGACCATACCCATCCCACTCGGGTGACAAAGGCAAAAACCACAGTTGATGGACAGAATGCAGAACAATGTCATACATTCTCCCCAGTACAGAGATCTGGGCCTAAATCCATCGTTTTGTTGCACTCCACACCACCCCAGTTCAGACATGGCCATATGCAAATCAGTTTGACCCTGTGCCTCATGGGAACAGTCCAGCCCGAACTGCCAAGCCATGCCTTCCCTGGACCGGAAACAAGCTTCAGAGGACCGGTTTCTGGCATTCCAGCTGTCTTCAGCCCGGCTTGCTTGAATCCAGTGGTGTGGAGAGCATGGGACTCACGTCTGAGCATACCCATCCCACTCGGGGTGACAAATGCAAAAACCACAGTTGATGGACTGAATGCAGAACAGTGTCATACATTCACCCCAGTACAGAGATCTGGGCCTAAATCCATCGTTTTTTTGCACTCCACACCACCCCAGTTTAGACATGGCCATATGCAAATCAGTCTGACCCTGTGCCTCATGGGAACAATCCAGCCCGAACTGCCAAGCCATGCCTTCCCTGGACCGGAAACAAGCTTCGAGGACCGGGTCTCTGGCATTCCAGCCGTCTTCAGCCCGGCTTGCTTGAATCCAGTGGTGTGGAGAGCATGGGACTCACGTCTGAGCATACCCATCCCACTCGGGGTGACAAATGCAAAAACCACAGTTGATGGGCAGAATGCAGAACAATGTCATCCATTCACCCCAGTACGGAGATCTGGGCCTAAATCCATCGTTTTTTTGCACTCCACACCACCCCAGTTCTGACATGGCCATATGCAAATCAGTCTGACCCTGTGCCTCATGGGAACAGTCCAGCCCGGACTGCCAAGCCATGCCTTCCCTGGACCGGAAAGAAGCTTCCGAGGACCGGTTTCTGGAATTCCAGCCGTCTTCAGCCCGGCTTGCTTGAATCCAGTGGTGTGGAGAGCATGGGACTCACGTCTGAGAATACCCATCCCACTCGGGGTGACAAATGCAAAAGCCACAGTTGATGGACAGAATAGAGAACAATGTCATAAATTCACTCCAGTGCAGAGATCTGGGCCTAAATCCATCGTTTTTTTGCACTCCACACGACTCCAGGTCAGACATGGTTATATGCAAATCAGTCTGACCCTGTGCCTTATGGGAACAGTCCAGCCCGAACTGCAAAGCCATACCTTCCCTTGACAGGAAACAAGCTTCCGAGGACCGGTTTCTGGCATTCCAGCCGTCTTCAGCCGGCTTGCTTGAATCCAGTGGTGTGGAGAGCATGGGACTCACGTCTGAGCGTACCCATCCCACTCGGGGTGACAAATGCAAAAACTACAGTTGATGGACAGAATGCAGAACAATATCATACATTCACCCCAGTACAGAGATCTGGGCCTAAATCCATCGTTTTTTTGCACTCCACACCACCCCAGTTCAGACATGGCCATATGCAAATCAGTCTGACCTGTGCCTCATGGGAACAGTCCAGCCCGAACTGCCAAGCCATGCCTTTCCTGTACCGGAAACAAGCTTCCGAGGACCGGTTTCTGGCAATCCAGCCATCTTCAGCCCCGCTTGCTTGAATCCAGTGGTTTGGAGAGCATGGGACTCACGACTGAGCATAACCATCCCACTCAAGTGACAAAGGCAAAAACCACAGTTGATGGACAGAATGCAGAACAATGTCATACATTCACCCCAGTTCAGAGATCTGGGCCTAAATACATAGTTTTTTTGCACTCCACCCCACCCCAGTTCAGACATGGCCATATGCAAATCAGTTTGACCCTGTGCCTCATGGGAACAGTCCAGCCCGAACTGCCAAGCCATGCCTTCCCTGGACCGGAAACAAGCTTCAGAGGACCGGTTTCTGGCATTCCAGCTGTCTTCAGCCCGGCTTGCTTGAATCCAGTGGTGTGGAGAGCATGGGACTCACGTCTGAGCATACCCATCCCACTCGGGGTGACAAATGCAAAAACTACAGTTGATGGACAGAATGCAGAACAATATCATACATTCACCCCAGTACAGAGATATGGGCCTAAATCCATCGTTTTTTTGCACTCCACACCACCCCAGTTCAGACATGGCCATATGCAAATCAGTCTGACCTGTGCCTCATGGGAACAGTCCAGCCCGAACTGCCAAGCCATGCCTTTCCTGTACCGGAAACAAGCTTCCAAGGACCGGTTACTGGCATTCCAGCCGTTTTCAGCCCGGCTTGCTTGAATCCAGTGGTGTGGAGAGCATGGGACTCACGTCTGACCATACCCATCCCACTCGGGTGACAAAGGCAAAAACCACAGTTGATGGACAGAATGCAGAACAATGTCATACATTCTCCCCAGTACAGAGATCTGGGCCTAAATCCATCGTTTTGTTGCACTCCACACCATCCCAGTTTAGACATGGCCATATGCAAATCAGTCTGACCCTGTGCCTCATGGGAACAGTCCAGCCCGAACTGCCAAGCCATGCCTTCCCTGGACCGGAAACAAGCTTCAGAGGACCGGTTTCTGGCATTAAAGCTGTCTTCAGCCCGGCTTGCTTGAATCCAGTGGTGTGGAGAGCATGGGACTCACGTCTGAGCATACCCATCCCACTCGGGGTGACAAATGCAAAAACTACAGTTGATGGACAGAATGCAGAACAATATCATACATTCACCCCAGTACAGAGATCTGGGCCTAAATCCATCGTTTTTTTGCACTCCACACCACCCCAGTTCAGACATGGCCATATGCAAATCAGTCTGACCTGTGCCTCATGGGAACAGTCCAGCCCGAACTGCCAAGCCATGCCTTTCCTGTACGGGAAACAAGCTTCCAAGGACCGGTTACTGGCATTCCAGCCGTTTTCAGCCCGTCTTGCTTGAATCCAGTGGTGTGGAGAGCATGGGACTCACGTCTGACCATACCCATCCCACTCGGGTGACAAAGGCAAAAACCACAGTTGATGGACAGAATGCAGAACAATGTCATACATTCTCCCCAGTACAGAGATCTGGGCCTAAATCCATCGTTTTGTTGCACTCCACACCACCCCAGTTCAGACATGGCCATATGCAAATCAGTTTGACCCTGTGCCTCATGGGAACAGTCCAGCCCGAACTGCCAAGCCATGCCTTCCCTGGACCGGAAACAAGCTTCAGAGGACCGGTTTCTGGCATTCCAGCTGTCTTCAGCCCGGCTTGCTTGAATCCAGTGGTGTGGAGAGCATGGGACTCACGTCTGAGCATACCCATCCCACTCGGGGTGACAAATGCAAAAACCACAGTTGATGGACTGAATGCAGAACAGTGTCATACATTCACCCCAGTACAGAGATCTGGGCCTAAATCCATCGTTTTTTTGCACTCCACACCACCCCAGTTTAGACATGGCCATATGCAAATCAGTCTGACCCTGTGCCTCATGGGAACAATCCAGCCCGAACTGCCAAGCCATGCCTTCCCTGGACCGGAAACAAGCTTCGAGGACCGGGTCTCTGGCATTCCAGCCGTCTTCAGCCCGGCTTGCTTGAATCCAGTGGTGTGGAGAGCATGGGACTCACGTCTGAGCATACCCATCCCACTCGGGGTGACAAATGCAAAAACCACAGTTGATGGGCAGAATGCAGAACAATGTCATCCATTCACCCCAGTACGGAGATCTGGGCCTAAATCCATCGTTTTTTTGCACTCCACACCACCCCAGTTCTGACATGGCCATATGCAAATCAGTCTGACCCTGTGCCTCATGGGAACAGTCCAGCCCGGACTGCCAAGCCATGCCTTCCCTGGACCGGAAAGAAGCTTCCGAGGACCGGTTTCTGGAATTCCAGCCGTCTTCAGCCCGGCTTGCTTGAATCCAGTGGTGTGGAGAGCATGGGACTCACGTCTGAGAATACCCATCCCACTCGGGGTGACAAATGCAAAAGCCACAGTTGATGGACAGAATAGAGAACAATGTCATAAATTCACTCCAGTGCAGAGATCTGGGCCTAAATCCATCGTTTTTTTGCACTCCACACGACTCCAGGTCAGACATGGTTATATGCAAATCAGTCTGACCCTGTGCCTTATGGGAACAGTCCAGCCCGAACTGCAAAGCCATACCTTCCCTTGACAGGAAACAAGCTTCCGAGGACCGGTTTCTGGCATTCCAGCCGTCTTCAGCCGGCTTGCTTGAATCCAGTGGTGTGGAGAGCATGGGACTCACGTCTGAGCGTACCCATCCCACTCGGGGTGACAAATGCAAAAACTACAGTTGATGGACAGAATGCAGAACAATATCATACATTCACCCCAGTACAGAGATCTGGGCCTAAATCCATTGTTTTTTTGCACTCCACACCACCCCAGTTCAGACATGGCCATATGCAAATCAGTCTGACCTGTGCCTCATGGGAACAGTCCAGCCCGAACTGCCAAGCCATGCCTTTCCTGTACCGGAAACAAGCTTCCGAGGACCGGTTTCTGGCAATCCAGCCATCTTCAGCCCCGCTTGCTTGAATCCAGTGGTTTGGAGAGCATGGGACTCACGTCTGAGCATAACCATCCCACTCAAGTGACAAAGGCAAAAACCACAGTTGATGGACAGAATGCAGAACAATGTCATACATTCACCCCAGTTCAGAGATCTGGGCCTAAATACATAGTTTTTTTGCACTCCACCCCACCCCAGTTCAGACATGGCCATATGCAAATCAGTTTGACCCTGTGCCTCATGGGAACAGTCCAGCCCGAACTGCCAAGCCATGCCTTCCCTGGACCGGAAACAAGCTTCAGAGGACCGGTTTCTGGCATTCCAGCTGTCTTCAGCCCGGCTTGCTTGAATCCAGTGGTGTGGAGAGCATGGGACTCACGTCTGAGCATACCCATCCCACTCGGGGTGACAAATGCAAAAACTACAGTTGATGGACAGAATGCAGAACAATATCATACATTCACCCCAGTACAGAGATATGGGCCTAAATCCATCGTTTTTTTGCACTCCACACCACCCCAGTTCAGACATGGCCATATGCAAATCAGTCTGACCTGTGCCTCATGGGAACAGTCCAGCCCGAACTGCCAAGCCATGCCTTTCCTGTACCGGAAACAAGCTTCCAAGGACCGGTTACTGGCATTCCAGCCGTTTTCAGCCCGGCTTGCTTGAATCCAGTGGTGTGGAGAGCATGGGACTCACTTCTGACCATACCCATCCCACTCGGGTGACAAAGGCAAAAACCACAGTTGATGGACAGAATGCAGAACAATGTCATACATTCTCCCCAGTACAGAGATCTGGGCCTAAATCCATCGTTTTGTTGCACTCCACACCATCCCAGTTTAGACATGGCCATATGCAAATCAGTCTGACCCTGTGCCTCATGGGAACAGTCCGGCCCGAACTGCCAAGCCATGCCTTCCCTGGACCGGAATCAAGCTTCCGAGGACCGGTTTCTGGCATTCCAGCCATCTTCAGCCCCGCTTGCTTGAATCCAGTGGTTTGGAGAGCATGGGACTCACGTCTGAGCATAACCATCCCACTCAAGTGACAAAGGAAAAAACCACAGTTGATGGACAGAATGCAGAACAATGTCATACATTCACCCCAGTTCAGAGATCTGGGCCTAAATACATAGTTTTTTTGCACTCCACACCACCCCAGTTCAGACATGGCCATATGCAAATCAGTTTGACCCTGTGCCTCATGGGAACAGTCCAGCCCGAACTGCCAAGCCATGCCTTCCCTGGACCGGAAACAAGCTTCAGAGGACCGGTTTCTGGCATTCCAGCTGTCTTCAGCCCGGCTTGCTTGAATCCAGTGGTGTGGAGAGCATGGGACTCACGTCGGAGCATACCCATCTCACTCGGGGTGACAAATGCAAAAACCACAGTTGATGGACAGAATGCAGAACAATGTCATACATTCATCCCAGTACAGAGATCGGGGCCTAAATCAATCGGTTTTTGCACTCCACACCACCCCAGTTCAGACATGGCCATATGCAAATCAGTCTGGCCCTGTGCCTCATGGGAACAGTCCAGCCCGAACTGCCAAGCCATGCCTTCCCTGGACCGGAAACAAGCTCCTGAGGACCGGTTTCTGGCATTCCAGCCGTCTTCAGCCCGGCTTGCTAGAATCCAGTGGTGTGGAGAGCATGGCACTCACGTCTGAGCATACCCATCCCACTCGGGGTGACAAATGCAAAAACCACAGTTGATGGACAGAATGCAGAACAATATCATACATTCACCCCATTACAGAGATCTGGGCCTAAATCCATCGTTTTTTTGCACTCCACACCATCCCAGTTTAGACATGGCCATATGCAAATCAGTCTGACCCTGTGCCTCATGGGAACAGTCCAGCCCGAACTGCCAAGCCATGCCTTCCCTGGACCGGATACAAGCTTCGAGGACCGGTTTCTGGCATTCCAGCCGTCTTCAGCCCGGCTTGCTTGAATCCAGTGGTGTGGAGAGCATGGGACTCACGTCTGAGCATACCCATCCCACTCGGGGTGACAAATGCAAAAACCACAGTTGATGGGCAGAATGCAGAACAATGTCATCCATTCACCCCAGTACAGAGATCTGGGCCTAAATCCATCGTTTTTTTGCACTCCACACCACCCCAGTTCTGACATGGCCATATGCAAATCAGTCTGACCCTGTGCCTCATGGGAACAGTCCAGCCCGGACTGCCAAGCCATGCCTTCCCTGGACCGGAAACAAGCTTCCGAGGACCGGTTTCTGGCATTCCAGCCGTCTTCAGCCGGCTTGCTTGAATCCAGTGGTGTGGAGAGCATGGGACTCACGTCTGAGCATACCCATCCCACTCGGGGTGACAAATGCAAAAACTACAGTTGATGGACAGAATGAAGAACAATCTCATACATTCACCCCCGTACAGAGATCTGGGCCTAAATCCATCGTTTTTTTGCACTCCACAAAACTCCAGTTCAGACATGGCCATATGCAAATCAGTCTGATCCTGTGCCTCATGGGAACAGTCCAGCCCGAACTGCCAAGCCATGCCTTCCCTGGACCGGAAACAAGCTTCCAAGGACCGGTTACTGGCATTCCAGCCGTTTTAAGCCCGGCTTGCTTGAATCCAGTGGTGTGGAGAGCATTGGACTCACATCTGACCATACCCATCCCACTCGGGTGACAAAGGCAAAAACCACAGTTGATGGACAGAATGAAGAACAATCTCATACATTCACCCCAGTACAGAGATCTAGGCCTAAATCCATCGTTTTGTTGCACTCCACACCACCCCAGTTTAGACATGGCCATATGCAAATCAGTCTGACCCTGTGCCTCATGGGAACAGTCCAGCCCGAACTGCCAAGCCATGCCTTCCCTGGACCGGAATCAAGCTTTTGAGGACCGGTTTCTGGCATTCCAGCGTCTTCAGCCCGGCTTGCTTGAATCCAGTGGTGTGCAGAGCATGGGACTCACGTCTGATCATACCCATCCGACTCGGGGTGACAAATGCAAAAACCAGAGTTGATGGATCGAATGCAGAACAGTGTCATACATTCACCCCAGTACAGAGATCTGGGCCTAAATCCATCGTTTTTTTGCACTCCACACCACCCCAGTTTAGACATGGCCATATGCAAATCAGTCTGACCCTGTGCATCATGGGAACAGTCCAGCCCGAACTGCCAAGCCATGCCTTCCCTGGACCGGAAACAAGCTTCGAGGACCGGTTTCTGGCATTCCAGCCGTCTTCAGCCCGGCTTGCTTGAATCCAGTGGTGTGGAGAGCATGGGACTCACGTCTGAGCATACCCATCCCACTTGGGGTGACAAATGCAAAAACCACAGTTGATGGGCAGAATGCAGAACAATGTCATCCATTCACCCCAGTACAGAGATCTGGGCCTAAATCCATCGTTTTTTTGCACTCCACACCACCCCAGTTCTGACATGGCCATATGCAAATCAGTCTGACCCTGTGCCTCATGGGAACAGTCCAGCCCAGACTGCCAAGCCATGCCTTCCCTGGACCGGAAACAAGCTTCCGAGGACCGGTTTCTGGCATTCCAGCCGTCTTCAGCCGGCTTGCTTGAATCCAGTGGTGTGGAGAGCATGGGACTCACGTCTGAGCATACCCATCCCACTCGGGGTGACAAATGCAAAAACTACAGTTGATGGACAGAATGCAGAACAATATCATACATTCACCCCAGTACAGAGATCTGGGCCTAAATCATCGTTTTTTTGCACTCCACACAACTCCAGTTCAGACATGGCCATATGCAAATCAGTCTGATCATGTGCCTCATGGGAACAGTCCAGCCCGAACTGCCAAGCCATGCCTTCCCTGGACCGGAAACAAGCTTCCATGAACCGGTTACTGGCATTCCAGCCGTCTTCAGCACGGCTTGCTTGAATCCAGTGGTGTGGAGAGCATTGGACTCACGTCTGACCATACCCATCCCACTCGGGTGACAAAGGCAAAAACCACAGTTGATGGACAGAATGCAGAACAATGTCATACATTCACCCCAGTACAGAGATCTGGGCCAAAATCCATCGTTTTGTTGCACTCCACACCACCCCAGTTCAGACATGGCCATATGCAAATCAGTCTGACCCTGTGCCTCATGGGAACAGTCCAGCCCGAACTGCCAAGCCATGCCTTCCCTGGACCGGAAACAAGCTTCCATGAACCGGTTACTGGCATTCCAGCCGTCTTCAGCACGGCTTGCTTGAATCCAGAGGTGTGGAGAGCATTGGACTCATGTCTGACCATACCCATCCGACTCGGGGTGACAAATGCAAAAACCACAGTTGATGGACTGAATGCAGAACAGTGTCATACATTCACCCCAGTACAGAGATCTGGGCCTAAATCCATCGTTTTTTTGCACTCCACACCACCCCAGTTTAGACATAGCCATATGCAAATCAGTCTGACCCTGTGCCTCATGGAAACAGTCCAGCCCGAACTGCCAAGCCATGCCTTCCCTGGACCGGAAACAAGCTTCGAGGACCGGTTTCTGGCATTCCAGCCGTCTTCAGCCCGGCTTGCTTGAATCCAGTGGTGTGGAGAGCATGGGACTCACGTCTGAGCATACCCATCCCACTCGGGGTGACAAATGCAAAAACCACAGTTGATGGGCAGAATGCAGAACAATGTCATCCATTCACCCCAGTACAGAGATCTGGGTCTAAATCAATCGGTTTTTGCACTCCACACCACCCCAGTTCAGACATGGCCATATGTAAATCAGTCTGACCCTGTGCCTCATGGGAACAGTCCAGCCCGAACTGCCAAGCCATGCCTTCCATGAACCGGAAACAAGCTTCCGAGGACCGGTTTCGGGCATTCCAGCCGTCTTCTGCCCGGCTTGCTTGACTTTAGTGGTGTGGAGAGCATGGGACTCACGTCTGAGCATACCCATCCCAATCGGGGTGAAAAATGCAAAAACCACAGTTGATGGACAGAATGCAGAACAATATCATACATTCACCCCAGTACAGAGATCTGGGCTTAAATCCATCGTTTTTTTGCACTCCACACCACCCCAGTTCAGACATAGCCACATGCAAATCAATCTGAACCTGTGCCTCATGGGAACAGTCCAGCCCGAACTGCCAAGCCATGCCTTCCCTGGACCGGAAACAAGCTTCCGAGGACCGGTTTCTGGCATTCCAGCAGTCTTCAGCCCCGCTTGCTTGCATCCAGTGGTTTGGAGAGCATGGGTCTCACGTCTGAGCATAACCATCCCACTCGGGGTGACAAATGCAAAAACCACAGTTGATGGACAGAATGCAGAACAATATCATACATTCACCCCAGTACAGAGATCTGGGCCTAAATCCATTGTTTTTTTGCACTCCACACCACCCCAGTTCAGACATGGCCATATGCAAATCAGTCTGACCCTGTGCCTCATGGGAACAGTCCAGCCCGGACTGCCAAGCCATGCCTTCCCTGGACCGGAAACAAGCTTCCGAGGACCGGTTTCTGGCATTCCAGCCGTCTTCAGCCGGCTTGCTTGAATCCAGTGGTGTGGAGAGCATGGGACTCACGTCTGAGCATACCCATCCCACTCGGGGTGACAAATGCAAAAACTACAGTTGATGGACAGAATGAAGAACAATCTCATACATTCACCCCCGTACAGAGATCTGGGCCTAAATCCATCGTTTTTTTGCACTCCACAAAACTCCAGTTCAGACATGGCCATATGCAAATCAGTCTGATCCTGTGCCTCATGGGAACAGTCCAGCCCGAACTGCCAAGCCATGCCTTCCCTGGACCGGAAACAAGCTTCCAAGGACCGGTTACTGGCATTCCAGCCGTTTTAAGCCCGGCTTGCTTGAATCCAGTGGTGTGGAGAGCATTGGACTCACATCTGACCATACCCATCCCACTCGGGTGACAAAGGCAAAAACCACAGTTGATGGACAGAATGAAGAACAATCTCATACATTCACCCCAGTACAGAGATCTAGGCCTAAATCCATCGTTTTGTTGCACTCCACACCACCCCAGTTTAGACATGGCCATATGCAAATCAGTCTGACCCTGTGCCTCATGGGAACAGTCCAGCCCGAACTGCCAAGCCATGCCTTCCCTGGACCGGAATCAAGCTTTTGAGGACCGGTTTCTGGCATTCCAGCGTCTTCAGCCCGGCTTGCTTGAATCCAGTGGTGTGCAGAGCATGGGACTCACGTCTGATCATACCCATCCGACTCGGGGTGACAAATGCAAAAACCAGAGTTGATGGATCGAATGCAGAACAGTGTCATACATTCACCCCAGTACAGAGATCTGGGCCTAAATCCATCGTTTTTTTGCACTCCACACCACCCCAGTTTAGACATGGCCATATGCAAATCAGTCTGACCCTGTGCATCATGGGAACAGTCCAGCCCGAACTGCCAAGCCATGCCTTCCCTGGACCGGAAACAAGCTTCGAGGACCGGTTTCTGGCATTCCAGCCGTCTTCAGCCCGGCTTGCTTGAATCCAGTGGTGTGGAGAGCATGGGACTCACGTCTGAGCATACCCATCCCACTCGGGGTGACAAATGCAAAAACCACAGTTGATGGGCAGAATGCAGAACAATGTCATCCATTCACCCCAGTACAGAGATCTGGGCCTAAATCCATCGTTTTTTTGCACTCCACACCACCCCAGTTCTGACATGGCCATATGCAAATCAGTCTGACCCTGTGCCTCATGGGAACAGTCCAGCCCGGACTGCCAAGCCATGCCTTCCCTGGACCGGAAACAAGCTTCCGAGGACCGGTTTCTGGCATTCCAGCCGTCTTCAGCCGGCTTGCTTGAATCCAGTGGTGTGGAGAGCATGGGACTCACGTCTGAGCATACCCATCCCACTCGGGGTGACAAATGCAAAAACTACAGTTGATGGACAGAATGCAGAACAATATCATACATTCACCCCAGTACAGAGATCTGGGCCTAAATCATCGTTTTTTTGCACTCCACACAACTCCAGTTCAGACATGGCCATATGCAAATCAGTCTGATCATGTGCCTCATGGGAACAGTCCAGCCCGAACTGCCAAGCCATGCCTTCCCTGGACCGGAAACAAGCTTCCATGAACCGGTTACTGGCATTCCAGCCGTCTTCAGCACGGCTTGCTTGAATCCAGTGGTGTGGAGAGCATTGGACTCACGTCTGACCATACCCATCCCACTCGGGTGACAAAGGCAAAAACCACAGTTGATGGACAGAATGCAGAACAATGTCATACATTCACCCCAGTACAGAGATCTGGGCCAAAATCCATCGTTTTGTTGCACTCCACACCACCCCAGTTCAGACATGGCCATATGCAAATCAGTCTGACCCTGTGCCTCATGGGAACAGTCCAGCCCGAACTGCCAAGCCATGCCTTCCCTGGACCGGAAACAAGCTTCCATGAACCGGTTACTGGCATTCCAGCCGTCTTCAGCACGGCTTGCTTGAATCCAGAGGTGTGGAGAGCATTGGACTCATGTCTGACCATACCCATCCGACTCGGGGTGACAAATGCAAAAACCACAGTTGATGGACTGAATGCAGAACAGTGTCATACATTCACCCCAGTACAGAGATCTGGGCCTAAATCCATCGTTTTTTTGCACTCCACACCACCCCAGTTTAGACATAGCCATATGCAAATCAGTCTGACCCTGTGCCTCATGGAAACAGTCCAGCCCGAACTGCCAAGCCATGCCTTCCCTGGACCGGAAACAAGCTTCGAGGACCGGTTTCTGGCATTCCAGCCGTCTTCAGCCCGGCTTGCTTGAATCCAGTGGTGTGGAGAGCATGGGACTCACGTCTGAGCATACCCATCCCACTCGGGGTGACAAATGCAAAAACCACAGTTGATGGGCAGAATGCAGAACAATGTCATCCATTCACCCCAGTACAGAGATCTGGGTCTAAATCAATCGGTTTTTGCACTCCACACCACCCCAGTTCAGACATGGCCATATGTAAATCAGTCTGACCCTGTGCCTCATGGGAACAGTCCAGCCCGAACTGCCAAGCCATGCCTTCCATGAACCGGAAACAAGCTTCCGAGGACCGGTTTCGGGCATTCCAGCCGTCTTCTGCCCGGCTTGCTTGACTTTAGTGGTGTGGAGAGCATGGGACTCACGTCTGAGCATACCCATCCCAATCGGGGTGAAAAATGCAAAAACCACAGTTGATGGACAGAATGCAGAACAATATCATACATTCACCCCAGTACAGAGATCTGGGCTTAAATCCATCGTTTTTTTGCACTCCACACCACCCCAGTTCAGACATAGCCACATGCAAATCAATCTGAACCTGTGCCTCATGGGAACAGTCCAGCCCGAACTGCCAAGCCATGCCTTCCCTGGACCGGAAACAAGCTTCCGAGGACCGGTTTCTGGCATTCCAGCAGTCTTCAGCCCCGCTTGCTTGCATCCAGTGGTTTGGAGAGCATGGGTCTCACGTCTGAGCATAACCATCCCACTCGGGGTGACAAATGCAAAAACCACAGTTGATGGACAGAATGCAGAACAATATCATACATTCACCCCAGTACAGAGATCTGGGCCTAAATCCATTGTTTTTTTGCACTCCACACCACCCCAGTTCAGACATGGCCATATGCAAATCAGTCTGACCCTGTGCCTCATGGGAACAGTCCAGCCCGAACTGCCAAGCCATGCCTTCCCTGGACCGGAAACAAGCTTCCATGAACCAGTTACTGGCATTCCAGCCGTCTTCAGCACGGCTTGCTTGAATCCAGTGGTGTGGAGAGCATTGGACTCATGTCTGACCATACCCATCCCACTCGGGTGACAAAGGCAAAAACCACAATTGATGCACAGAATGCAGAACAATATCATACATTCACCCCATTACAGAGATCTGGGCCTAAATCCATCGTTTTTTTGCACTCCACACCACCCCAGTTCAGACATGGTCATATGCAAATCAGTCTGACCCTGTGCCTCATGGGAACAGTCCAGCCCGAACTGCAAAGCCATGCCTTCCCTGGACCGGAATCAAGCTTTTGAGGACCGGTTTCTGGCATTCCAGCGTCTTCAGCCCGGCTTGCTTGAATCCAGTGGTGTGCAGAGCATGGGACTCACGTCTGATCATACCCATCCGACTCGGGGTGACAAATGCAAAAACCACAGTTGATGGACTGAATGCAGAACAGTGTCATACATTCACCCCAGTACAGAGATCTGAGCCTAAATCCATCGTTTTTTCCACTCCAGACTGTAGGAGAGTAGGGTCTGCTATCCTATGGTCACCCCAAATTTTCGCTTTTTGCTTCACTGGTTTCTGACTTAATGTGGCTGTGGGCCTGCTAATCAGACCCACAGCCTGCTGTTCTCTCTCTAAATTACTGCCAATGCACTTTAGGTGCATTACGAATTGGAACTGGTTCACCTTATGAGCCCCTGTATTAGTGCACCCTAGGTGCCCAGGGCATAGGTGTATCCAAGGCCTACCAGGGGCTGCAGCATGTATTATGCCACCCCTGGCCTGGCCTCCATATTTGACACAACTGGCTGATCACTCAGCTGGGGTAAGTCGGTGTAACCACCTCTTACTTAGGTACAGTATGTCTGTGCCTAACCCTAAACTGGACACATATGTTCCTATCAGCCACTCCTATGGAAGGCCTCATCAATCCTGGAGGCAGAGTGCTTGGAAATATGTGAGATGGCGCTCTAGCATGAGCTGAGCCTGTCTGCAGCTGTCGGGAACCACTCCCTAAGCTGTTCCGGGATATTGCCATACCATATACTCTTAAGTGCATTATAATCCTCGCGGTTAAATGCTATCTTTGGTTTGGCTTTATCAAAACATGTCGAGTAAGGTGTCATACGAATTGGAATACTATCCCCTCGCCAATTCTGGCGACGGGGATAGCATTCCACCCTTCTAGAGGGACACGACATGTGTGTAGCCTTAACCCCGGTTAAAGTTAAACAGAGCCTCAGCATCACAAAATGGATGCTGCCACCACAGACACGAGTCTGGCCTCCTGCTGCTGACCGAAACTCGGCAGATGGTGGCCTGGACAAAGGGTTTCCTGCCTTGGGAGGTGCGAGCACCACCCCAGACAGGATTTTGTGTATTGGATAGGACAGGGCTGAATAGAATCAGACATGCCCGGGGCACACAAGGTGTCCCCGTGCATAGGCCAGTCCAAACCGGTCCTGGGACTTTCCAGACCCAGGCCTGGCGCAGAACTGGACAAAGGAAAGGGGGTGTAACCGCCCCCCTTCCTGGTTCCTCCCAGAGGAGGGACCTAGTAGGTGATCCACCCCTCAGATTGGGAATAAGAGTGGGAGCAGTGCCATTGCACAGCAGATCATCCTGAATCAACTTTACACGAAGAAGAAGACTGGACTTCGACATTCTGCTGCACAGAAGACTGAAGAGAATCTCCCTTGTGGCCTAGGAGTGGCCACCCTGTGAACACAGGTACCAACCAGCAACTCGACGTCTGCTTTGCCGCCGCCTCCCGCCGGAGCCCGAGCCCAGAGCCCGACAAGAACCAGACTCCCAGACCTCTCAGAGCCCGATCCACAGTCCCTGCAAAGAAGGGACCCGTGGAGGCACCGAGTGACGTGGGACCGGACCTCTTGGAAGACACTCGAAAAGCTGACTGCGCAGCTTCTGAGGCATCCTCGACGTTGTGCTTTGGGGACTGAGAACCCCCACCACCGAGCAGCCCTTGCACCAAAGATCAGCCCTCCAGCATCTCCACGATCTGCGTGGGGCCCTTTTGCATTGTGCCACTCGACGCGCCATCCCGGCCACTAGCCACGTGGTCAGCGGCCATCTTGGCGACGAACCCGAAGATTTACACAGCAGGTCTGGTTGCTCCAGACCTACCCAAGCTCCTGTGAAAAGGAGCACCCACTCTGACCTTGCTGGTCCGAGTGTTAAGCAACTTTCAACTTCTACCTGGCTTGCCTTTGCCAAGGCCTGTTTGCTCCGATCAAGGTGCCGACACCGCCAACAGCGAGAAGCCTGCGTGGGACAGCTCGTGACCGACCCCTGGACGTCCTCGACCCCGGGTATCCACGTGGCTGCAGAAAGAAGCTACCCGACAACGCCTGTTTGCACCCGACATCGCCTGGTTCCAATCTGGTTCCACGGTAGTCACTGGCTAGTGACTTTGAACACTGTCCCCTCTGCTTTCAGGTCTTCACATCTTCAGATCCACCCTTGGATCCACCGGAACTCTTCACATCGAGCCGCCTGCAGCATCTTCAGCTCCAAGCTCCATCGACCAGCGTGACGAAACCCGACACTACTTCGACCCTGTGCACCCGCTTCCTGTGGGTGAGGTAACTCAGCTCCGCCGGTGCTCCTGCACTGGTACACATCCCAAGGGCCTGTGTTTTAAGTTTCAGCTCCGTAGGTCACTCGGAAGGTTCCTAACTTTCTAACTCTGTACTTTTTACGCACCATAGACTTTGTATTGGAAAGTGCGTGCACTTTGAACACTGCACCCGAGTCCGGCGGGCCTCTCCCGACTTAGTCACTGCTAGTCTCGAATAGCTCCAGCGATTACCAAGGCCCTAGGCCTGTTCACTTTCCTATTGGTATCTCTTATACCACTTTCTTAGTATATGGTTTAGGTGGCCCCTAGGGCTCATCCATATTGTGCAACTTTTGTGTATTTTAAACTGTCTTGTGATTTAACGCTTGTGCTTCTGTGCTCATAAAGAGTCCAGGGGATTTTATAGTTAATATATCAATATATATTTTCAATATATATCTGTGTGGTGTCTCTTTCATTTGGTATTCAAGGGGGTTGTGTATGGTATAACAGCTGGCTTCACATGCCTTTCAGAGTTTAGCCTAAGACTGCTTTGTCCACGTTACCACTAGGATAACTGGTCTACAAAGTTGAATTACAGCCATCATCATAAGGGTTGCTTGGCATGGTACAAAGTGATCACTAGAACTAGTGAGCATTATATACCAGGCCAACTTCTCACACACACCACCCCAGTTTAGACATAGCCATATGCAAATCAGTCTGACCCTGTGCCTCATGGGAACAGTCCAGCCCGAACTGCCAAGCCATGCCTTCCATGGACCGGAAACAAGCTTCGAGGACCGGTTTCTGGCATTCCAGCCGTCTTCAGCCCGGCTTGCTTGAATCCAGTGGTGTGGAGAGCATGGGACTCACGTCTGAGCATACCCATCCCACTCGGGGTGACAAATGCAAAAACCACAGTTGATGGGCAGAATGCAGAACAATGTCATCCATTCACTCCAGTACAGAGATCTGGGCCTAAATCCATTGTTTTTTTGCACTCCACACCACCCCAGTTCTGACATGGCCATATGCAAATCAGTCTGACCCTGTGCCTCATGGGAACAGTCCAGCCCGGACTGCTAAGCCATGCCTTCCCTCGACCGGAAAGAAGCTTCCGAGGACCGGTTTCTGGAATTCCAGCCGTCTTCAGCCCGGCTTGCTTGAATCCAGTGGTGTAGAGAGCATGGGACTCACGTCTGAGAATACCCATCCCACTTGGTGTGACAAATGCAAAAGCCACAGTTGATGGACAGAATAGAGAACAATGTCATAAATTCACCCCAGTGCAGAGATCTGGGCCTAAATCCATCGTTTTTTTGCACTCCACACCACTCCAGGTCAGACATGTTTATATGCAAATCAGTCTGACCCTGTGCCTTATGGGAACAGTCCAGCCCGAACTGCAAAGCCATGTCTTCCCTGGACCGGAAACAAGCTTCCGAGGACCGGTTTCTGGCATTCCAGCCATCTTCAGCCGGCTTGCTTGAATCCAGTGGTGTGGAGAGCATGGACTCACGTCTGAGCATACCCATCCCACTCGGGGTGACAAATGCAAAAACTACAGTTGATGGACAGAATGCAGAACAATATCATACATTCACCCCAGTACAGAGATCTGGGCCTAAATCCATCGTTTTTTTGCACTCCACACCACCCCAGTTCAGACATGGCCATATGCAAATCAGTCTGATCCTGTGCCTCATGGGAACAGTCCAGCCCGAACTGCCAAGCCATGCCTTCCCTGGACCGGAAACAAGCTTCCAAGGACCGGTTACTGGCATTCCAGCCATTTTCAGCCCGGCTTGCTTGAATCCAGTGGTGTGGAGAGCATGGGACTCACGTCTGACCATACCCATACCACTCGGGTGACAAAGGCAAAAACCACAGTTGATGGACAGAATGCAGAACAATGTCATACATTCACCCCAGTACAGAGATCTGGGCCTAAATCCATCGTTTTGTTGCACTCCACACCACCCCAGTTTAGACATGGCCATATGCAAATCAGACTGACCCTGTGCCTCATGGGAACAGTCCAGCCCGAACTGCCAAGCCATGCCTTCCCTGGACCGGAAACAAGCTTCCGAGGACCGGTTTCTGGCATTCCAGCCATCTTCAGCCCCGCTTGCTTGAATCCAGTGGTTTGGAGAGCATGGGACTCACGTCTGAGCATAACCATCCCACTCGGGTGACAAAGGCAAAAACCACAGTTGATGGACAGAATGCAGAACAATGTCATACATTCACCCCAGTTCAGAGATCTGGGCCTAAATACATAGCTTTTTTTGCACTCCACACCACCCCAGTTCAGACATGGCCATATGCAAATCAGTTTGACCCTGTGCCTCATGGGAACAGTCCAGCCCGAACTGCCAAGCCATGCCATCCCTGGACCGGAAACAAGCTTCAGAGGACCGGTTTCTGGCATTCCAGCTGTCTTCAGCCCGGCTTGCTTGAATCCAGTGGTGTGGAGAGCATGGGACTCATCTCTGAGCATACCCATCCCACTCGGGTTGACAAATGCAAAAACCACAGTTGATGGACAGAATGCAGAACAATATCATACATTCACCCCAGTACAGAGATCTGGGCCTAAATCCATCGTTTTTTTGCACTCCACACCACCCCAGTTCAGACATGGCCATATGCAAATCAGTCTGACCCTGTGCCTCATGGGAACAGTCCAGCCCGAACTGCCAAGCCATGCCTTCCCTGGACCGGAATCAAGCTTTTGAGGACCGGTTTCTGGCATTCCAGCGTCTTCAGCCCGGCTTGCTTGAATCCAGTGGTGTGCAGAGCATGGGACTCACGTCTGATCATACCCATCCGACTCGGGGTGACAAATGCAAAAACCGCAGTTGATGGACTGAATGCAGAACAGTGTCATACATTCACCCCAGTACAGAGATCTGGGCCTAAATCCATCATTTTTTTGCACTCCACACCACCCCAGTTTAGACATAGCCATATGCAAATCAGTCTGACCCTGTGCCTCATGGGAACAGTTCAGCCCGAACTGCCAAGCCATGCCTTCCCTGGACTGGAAACTAGCTTCGCGGACCGGTTTCTGGCATTCCAGACGTCTTCAGCCCGGCTTGCTTGAATCCAGTGGTGTGGAGAGCATGGGACTCACGTCTGAGCATACCCATCCCACTCGGGGTGACGAATGCAAAAACCACAGTTGATGGGCAGAATGCAGAACAATGTCATCCATTCACCCCAGTACAGAGATCTGGGCCTAAATCCATCGTTTTTTTGCACTCCACACCACCCCAGTTCTGACATGGCCATATGCAAATCAGTCTGACCCTGTGCCTCATGGGAACAGTCCAGCCCGGACTGCCAAGCAATCCCTTCCCTGGACCGGAAAGAAGCTTCTGAGGACCGGTTTCTGGCATTCCAGCCATCTTCAGCCCCGCTTGCTTGAATCCAGTGGTTTGGAGAGCATGGGACTCACGTCTGAGCATAACCATCCCACTCGGGTGACAAAGGCAAAAACCACAGTTGATGGACAGAATGCATAACAATGTCATACATTCACCCCAGTTCAGAGATCTGGGCCTAAATACATCGTTTTTTTGCACTCCACACCACCCCAGTTCAGACATGGCCATATGCAAATCAGTTTGACCCTGTGCCTCATGGGAACAGTCCAGCCCGAACTGCCAAGCCATGCCTTCCCTGGACCGGAAACAAGCTTCAGAGGACCGGTTTCTGGCATTCCAGCTGTCTTCAGCCCGGCTTGCTTGAATCCAGTGGTGTGGAGAGCATGGGACTCACGTCTGAGAATACTCATCCCACTCGGGGTGACAAATGCAAAAGCCACAGTTAATGGACAGAATGCAGAACAATGTCATAAATTCACCCCAGTACAGAGATCTGGGCCTAAATCCATCGTTTTGTTGAACTCCACACCACTCCAGGTCAGACATGGTTATATGCAAATCAGTCTGACCCTGTGCCTCATGGGAACAGTCCAGCCCGAACTGCAAAGCCATGCCTTCCCTGGACCTGAAACAAGCTTCCGAGGACCGGTTTCTGGCATTCCAGCCGACCTCAGCCCTGCTTGCTTGAATCCAGTGGTGTGGAGAGCATGGGACTCACGTCTGAGAATACCCATCCCACTCAGGGGGACAAATGCAAAAGCAACAGTTGATGGACAGAATGCAGAACAATGTCATAAATTCACCCCAGTACAGAGATCTGGGCCTAAATCCATCGTTTTTTTGCACTCCACACCACTTCAGTTCAGACATGGCCATATGCAAATCAGTCTGACCCTGCGCCTCATGGGAACAGTCCAGCCCGGACTGCCAAGCCATGCCTTCCCTGGACCGGAAAGAAGCTTCCGAAGACCGGTTTCTGGAATTCCAGCCGTCTTCAGCCCGGCTTGCTTGAATCCAGTGGTGTGGAGAGCATGGGACTCACGTCTGAGCATACCCATCCCACTCGGGGTGACAAATGTAAAAACTACAGTTGATGGACAGAATGCAGAACAATATCATACATTCACCCCAGTACAGAGATCTGGGCCTAAATCCATCGTTTTTTTGCACTCCACACCACCCCAGTTCAGACATGGCCATATGCAAATCAGTCTGATCCTGTGCCTCATGGGAACAGTCCAGCCCGAACTGCCAAGCCATGCCTTCCCTGGACCGGAAACAAGCTTCCAAGGACCGGTTACTGGCATTCCAGCCGTTTTCAGCCCGGCTTGCTTGAATCCAGTGGTGTGGAGAGCATGGGACTCACGTCTGACCATACCCATCCCACTCGGGTGACAAAGGCAAAAACCACAGTTGATGGACAGAATGCAGAACAATGTCATACATTCACCCCAGTACAGAGATCTGGACCTAAATCCATCATTTTGTTGCACTCCACACCACCCCAGTTTAGACATGGCCATATGCAAATCAGTCTGACCCTGTGCCTCATGGGAACAGTCCAGCCCGAACTGCCAAGCCATGCCTTCCCTGGACCGGAAACAAGCTTCCGAGGACCGGTTTCTGGCATTCCAGCCATCTTCAGCCCCGCTTGCTTGAATCCAGTGGTTTGGAGAGCATGGGACTCACGTCTGAGCATAACTATCCCACTCGGGTCACAAAGGCAAAAACCACAGTTGATGGACAGAATGCAGAACAATGTCATACATTCACCCCAGTTCAGAGATCTGGGCCTAAATACATAGTTTTGTTGCACTCCACACCACCCCAGTTCAGACATGGCCATATGCAAATCAGTTTGACCCTGTGCCTCATGGGAACAGTCCAGCCCGAACTGCCAAGCCATGCCTTCCCTGGACCGGAAACAAGCTTCAGAGGACGGTTTCTGGCATTCCAGCTGTCTTCAGCCCGGCTTGCTTGAATCCAGTGGTGTGGAGAGCATGGGACTCACGTCTGAGAATACTCATCCCACTCGGGGTGACAAATGCAAAAGCCACAGTTAATGGACAGAATGCAGAACAATGTCATAAATTCACCCCAGTACAGAGATCTGGGCCTAAATCCATCGTTTTGTTGCACTCCACACCACTCCAGGTCAGACATGGTTATATGCAAATCAGTCTGACCCTGTGCCTCATGGGAACAGTCCAGCCCGAACTGCAAAGCTATGCCTTCCCTGGACCTGAAACAAGCTTCCGAGGACCGGTTTCTGGCATTCCAGCCGTCCTCAGCCCTGCTTGCTTAAATCCCGTGGTGTGGAGAGCATGGGACTCACGCCTGAGAATACCCATCCCACTCAGGGGGACAAATGCAAAAGCAACAGTTGATGGACAGAATGCAGAACAATGTCATAAATTCACCCCAGTACAGAGATCTGGGCCTAAATTCATCGTTTTTTTGCACTCCACACCACTTCAGTTCAGACATGGCCATATGCAAATCAGTCTGACCCTGCGCCTCATGGGAACAGTCCAGCCCGAACTGCCAAACCATGCCTTCCCTGGACCGGAAACAAGCTTCAGAGGACCGGTTTCTGGCATTCCAGCTGTCTTCAGCCCGGCTTGCTTGAATCCAGTGGTGTGGAGAGCATGGGACTCACGTCTGAGCATACCCATCCCACTCGGGGTGACAAATGCAAAAACCACAGTTGATGGACAGAATGCAGAACAATGTCATACATTCATCCCAGTACAGAGATCTGGGCCTGAATCAATCGGTTTTTGCACTCCACACCACCCCAGTTCAGACATGGCCATATGCAAATCAGTCTGACCCTGTGCCTCATGGGAACAGTCCAGCCCGAACTGCCAAGCCATGCCTTCCCTGGACCGGAAACAAGCTTCTGAGGACCGGTTTCTGGCATTCCAGCCGTCTTCAGCCCGGCTTGCTTGAATCCAGTGGTGTGGAGAGCATGGGACTCACGTCTGAGAATACCCATCCCACTCGGGGTGATAAATGCAAAAGCCACAGTTGATGAACAGAATGCAGAACACTGTCATAAATTCACCCCAGTTCAGAGATCTGGGCCTAAATCCATGGTTTTTTTGCACTCCACACCACTCCAGGTCAGACATGGTTATATGCAAATCAGTCTGACCCTGTGCATCATGGGAACAGTCCAGCCCAAACTGCAAAGCCATGCCTTCCCTGGACCGGAAACAAGCTTCCGAGGACCGGTTTCTGGCATTCCAGCCGTCTTCAGCCAGGCTTGCTTGAATCCAGTGGTGTGGAGAGCATGGGACTCACGTCTGAGCATACCCATCCCACTCGGGGTGACAAATGCAAAAACCACAGTTGATGGACAGAATGCAGAACAATGTCATACATTCACTCCAGTACAGAGATCTGGGCCTAAATCAATCGGTTTTTGCACTCCACACCACCCCAGTTCAGACATGGCCATATGCAAATCAGTCTGACCCTGTGCCTCATGGGAACAGTCCAGCCCGAACTGCCAAGCCATGCCTTCCCTGGACCGGAATCAAGCTTTTGAGGACCGGTTTCTGGCATTCCAGCGTCTTCAGCCCGGCTTGCTTGAATCCAGTGGTGTGCAGAGCATGGGACTCACGTCTGATCATACCCATCCGACTCGGGGTGACAAATGCAAAAACCGCAGTTGATGGACTGAATGCAGAACAGTGTCATACATTCACCCCAGTACAGAGATCTGGGCATAAATCCATCGTTTTTTCGCACTCCACACCACCCCAGTTTAGACATGGCCATATGCAAATCAGTCTGACCCTGTGCCTCATGGGAACAGTCCAGCCCGAACTGCCAAGCCATGCCTTCCCTGGACCGGAAACAAGCTTCGAGGACCGGTTTCTGGCATTCCAGCCGTCTTCAGCCCGGCTTGCTTCAATCCAGTGGTGTGGAGAGCATGGGACTCACGTCTGAGCATACCCATCCCACTCGGGGTGACAAATGCAAAAACCACAGTTGATGGGCAGAATGCAGAACAATATCATCCATTCACCCCAGTACAGAGATCTGGGCCTAAATCCATCGTTTTGTTGCACTCCACACCACTCCAGGTCAGACATGGTTATATGCAAATCAGTCTGACCCTGTGCCTCATGGGAACAGTCCAGCCCGAACTGCAAAGCTATGCCTTCCCTGGACCTGAAACAAGCTTCCGAGGACCGGTTTCTGGCATTCCAGCCGTCCTCAGCCCTGCTTGCTTGAATCCAGTGGTGTGGAGAGCATGGGACTCACGTCTGAGAATACCCATCCCACTCAGGGGGACAAATGCAAAAGCAACAGTTGATGGACAGAATGCAGAACAATGTCATAAATTCACCCCAGTACAGAGATCTGGGCCTAAATCCATCGTTTATTTGCACTCCACACCACTTCAGTTCAGACATGGCCATATGCAAATCAGTCTGACCCTGCGCCTCATGGGAACAGTCCAGCCCGAACTGCCAAACCATGCCTTCCCTGGACCGGAAACAAGCTTCCGAGGACCGGTTTCTGGCATTCCAGCCGTCTTCAGCCCGGCTTGCTTGAATCCAGTGGTGTGGAGAGCATGGGACTCACGTCTGAGCATACCCATCCCACTCGGGGTGACAAATGCATAAACCACAGTTGATGGACAGAATGCAGAACAATGTCATACATTCACCCCAGTACAGAGATCTGGGTCTAAATCAATCGGTTTTTGCACTCCACACCACCCCAGTTCAGACATGGCCATATGTAAATCAGTCTGACCCTGTGCCTCATGGGAACAGTCCAGCCCGAACTGCCAAGCCATGCCTTCCCTGGACCGGACACAAGCTTCCGAGGACCGGTTTCTGGCATTCCAGCAGTCTTCAGCCCTGCTTGCTTGAATCCAGTGGTTTGGAGAGCATGGGACTCACGTCTGAGCATAACCATCCCACTCGGAGTGACAAATGCAAAAACCACAGTTGATGGACAGAATGCAGAACAATATCATACATTCACTCCAGTACAGAGATCTGAGCTTAAATCCATCGTTTTTTTGCACTCCACACCACCCCAGTTTAGACATGGCCATATGCAAATCAGTCTGACCCTGTGCCTCATGGGAACAGTCCGGACCGAACTGCCAAGCCATGCCTTCCCTGGACCGTAAACAAGCTTCCGAGGACCGGTTTCTGGCATTCCATCCATCTTCAGCCCCGCTTGCTTGAATCCAGTGGTTTGGAGAGCATGGGACTCACGTCTGAGCATAACCATCCCACTCGGGTGACAAAGGCAAAAACCACAGTTGATGGACAGAATGCAGAACAATGTCATACATTCACCCCAGTTCAGAGATCTGGGCCTAAATACATAGTTTTTTTGCACTCCACACCACCCCAGTTCAGACATGGCCATATGCAAATCAGTTTGACCCTGTGCCTCATGGGAACAGTCCAGCCCGAACTGCCAAGCCATGCCTTCCCTGGACCAGAAACAAGCTTCAGAGGACCGGTTTCTGGCATTCCAGCTGTCTTCAGCCCGGCTTGCTTGAATCCAGTGGTGTGGAGAGCATGGGACTCACGTCTGACCATACCCATCCCACTCGGGTGACAAAGGCAAAAACCACAGTTGATGGACAGAATGCAGAACAATGTCATACATTGACCCCAGTACAGAGATCTGGGCCTAAATCCATCATTTTGTTGCACTCCACACCACCCCAGTTTAGACATGGCCATATGCAAATCAGTCTGACCCTGTGCCTCATGGGAACAGTCCAGCCCGAACTGCCAAGCCATGCCTTCCCTGGACCGGAAACAAGCTTCCGAGGACCGGTTTCTGGCATTCCAGCCATCTTCAGCCCCGCTTGCTTGAATCCAGTGGTTTGGAGAGCATGGGACTCACGTCTGAGCATAACTATCCCACTCGGGTGACAAAGGCAAAAACCACAGTTGATGGACAGAATGCAGAACAATGTCATACATTCACCCCAGTTCAGAGACCTGGGCCTAAATACATAGTTTTGTTGCACTCCACACCACCCCAGTTCAGACATGGCCATATGCAAATCAGTTTGACCCTGTGCCTCATGGGAACAGTCCAGCCCGAACTGCCAAGCCATGCCTTCCCTGGACCGGAAACAAGCTTCAGAGGACGGTTTCTGGCATTCCAGCTGTCTTCAGCCCGGCTTGCTTGAATCCAGTGGTGTGGAGAGCATGGGACTCACGTCTGAGAATACTCATCCCACTCGGGGTGACAAATGCAAAAGCCACAGTTAATGGACAGAATGCAGAACAATGTCATAAATTCACCCCAGTACAGAGATCTGGGCCTAAATCCATCGTTTTGTTGCACTCCACACCACTCCAGGTCAGACATGGTTATATGCAAATCAGTCTGACCCTGTGCCTCATGGGAACAGTCCAGCCCGAACTGCAAAGCTATGCCTTCCCTGGACCTGAAACAAGCTTCCGAGGACCGGTTTCTGGCATTCCAGCCGTCCTCAGCCCTGCTTGCTTAAATCCCGTGGTGTGGAGAGCATGGGACTCACGCCTGAGAATACCCATCCCACTCAGGGGGACAAATGCAAAAGCAACAGTTGATGGACAGAATGCAGAACAATGTCATAAATTCACCCCAGTACAGAGATCTGGGCCTAAATTCATCGTTTTTTTGCACTCCACACCACTTCAGTTCAGACATGGCCATATGCAAATCAGTCTGACCCTGCGCCTCATGGGAACAGTCCAGCCCGAACTGCCAAACCATGCCTTCCCTGGACCGGAAACAAGCTTCAGAGGACCGGTTTCTGGCATTCCAGCTGTCTTCAGCCCGGCTTGCTTGAATCCAGTGGTGTGGAGAGCATGGGACTCACGTCTGAGCATACCCATCCCACTCGGGGTGACAAATGCAAAAACCACAGTTGATGGACAGAATGCAGAACAATGTCATACATTCATCCCAGTACAGAGATCTGGGCCTGAATCAATCGGTTTTTGCACTCCACACCACCCCAGTTCAGACATGGCCATATGCAAATCAGTCTGACCCTGTGCCTCATGGGAACAGTCCAGCCCGAACTGCCAAGCCATGCCTTCCCTGGACCGGAAACAAGCTTCTGAGGACCGGTTTCTGGCATTCCAGCCGTCTTCAGCCCGGCTTGCTTGAATCCAGTGGTGTGGAGAGCATGGGACTCACGTCTGAGAATACCCATCCCACTCGGGGTGATAAATGCAAAAGCCACAGTTGATGAACAGAATGCAGAACACTGTCATAAATTCACCCCAGTTCAGAGATCTGGGCCTAAATCCATGGTTTTTTTGCACTCCACACCACTCCAGGTCAGACATGGTTATATGCAAATCAGTCTGACCCTGTGCATCATGGGAACAGTCCAGCCCAAACTGCAAAGCCATGCCTTCCCTGGACCGGAAACAAGCTTCCGAGGACCGGTTTCTGGCATTCCAGCCGTCTTCAGCCAGGCTTGCTTGAATCCAGTGGTGTGGAGAGCATGGGACTCACGTCTGAGCATACCCATCCCACTCGGGGTGACAAATGCAAAAACCACAGTTGATGGACAGAATGCAGAACAATGTCATACATTCACTCCAGTACAGAGATCTGGGCCTAAATCAATCGGTTTTTGCACTCCACACCACCCCAGTTCAGACATGGCCATATGCAAATCAGTCTGACCCTGTGCCTCATGGGAACAGTCCAGCCCGAACTGCCAAGCCATGCCTTCCCTGGACCGGAAACAGGCTTCTGAGGACCGGTTTCTGGCATTCCAGCCGTCTTCAGCCCGGCTTGCTTGAATCCAGTGGTGTGGAGAGCATGGGACTCACGTCTGAGCATACCCATCCCACTCGGGGTGACAAATGCAAAATCCACAGTTGATGGACAGAATGCAGAACAATATCATACATTCACCCCATTACAGAGATCTGGGCCTAAATCCATCGTTTTTTTGCACTCCACACCACCCCAGTTCAGACATGGCCATATGCAAATCAGTCTGACCCTGTGCCTCATGGGAACAGTCCAGCCCGAACTGCCAAGCCATGCCTTCCCTGGACCGGAATCAAGCTTTTGAGGACCGGTTTCTGGCATTCCAGCGTCTTCAGCCCGGCTTGCTTGAATCCAGTGGTGTGCAGAGCATGGGACTCACGTCTGATCATACCCATCCGACTCGGGGTGACAAATGCAAAACCGCAGTTGATGGACTGAATGCAGAACAGTGTCATACATTCACCCCAGTACAGAGATCTGGGCATAAATCCATCGTTTTTTCGCACTCCACACCACCCCAGTTTAGACATGGCCATATGCAAATCAGTCTGACCCTGTGCCTCATGGGAACAGTCCAGCCCGAACTGCCAAGCCATGCCTTCCCTGGACCGGAAACAAGCTTCGAGGACCGGTTTCTGGCATTCCAGCCGTCTTCAGCCCGGCTTGCTTCAATCCAGTGGTGTGGAGAGCATGGGACTCACGTCTGAGCATACCCATCCCACTCGGGGTGACAAATGCAAAAACCACAGTTGATGGGCAGAATGCAGAACAATATCATCCATTCACCCCAGTACAGAGATCTGGGCCTAAATCCATCGTTTTGTTGCACTCCACACCACTCCAGGTCAGACATGGTTATATGCAAATCAGTCTGACCCTGTGCCTCATGGGAACAGTCCAGCCCGAACTGCAAAGCTATGCCTTCCCTGGACCTGAAACAAGCTTCCGAGGACCGGTTTCTGGCATTCCAGCCGTCCTCAGCCCTGCTTGCTTGAATCCAGTGGTGTGGAGAGCATGGGACTCACGTCTGAGAATACCCATCCGACTCAGGGGGACAAATGCAAAAGCAACAGTTGATGGACAGAATGCAGAACAATGTCATAAATTCACCCCAGTACAGAGATCTGGGCCTAAATCCATCGTTTATTTGCACTCCACACCACTTCAGTTCAGACATGGCCATATGCAAATCAGTCTGACCCTGCGCCTCATGGGAACAGTCCAGCCCGAACTGCCAAACCATGCCTTCCCTGGACCGGAAACAAGCTTCCGAGGACCGGTTTCTGGCATTCCAGCCGTCTTCAGCCCGGCTTGCTTGAATCCAGTGGTGTGGAGAGCATGGGACTCACGTCTGAGCATACCCATCCCACTCGGGGTGACAAATGCATAAACCACAGTTGATGGACAGAATGCAGAACAATGTCATACATTCACCCCAGTACAGAGATCTGGGTCTAAATCAATCGGTTTTTGCACTCCACACCACCCCAGTTCAGACATGGCCATATGTAAATCAGTCTGACCCTGTGCCTCATGGGAACAGTCCAGCCCGAACTGCCAAGCCATGCCTTCCCTGGACCGGACACAAGCTTCCGAGGACCGGTTTCTGGCATTCCAGCAGTCTTCAGCCCTGCTTGCTTGAATCCAGTGGTTTGGAGAGCATGGGACTCACGTCTGAGCATAACCATCCCACTCGGAGTGACAAATGCAAAAACCACAGTTGATGGACAGAATGCAGAACAATATCATACATTCACTCCAGTACAGAGATCTGAGCTTAAATCCATCGTTTTTTTGCACTCCACACCACCCCAGTTTAGACATGGCCATATGCAAATCAGTCTGACCCTGTGCCTCATGGGAACAGTCCGGACCGAACTGCCAAGCCATGCCTTCCCTGGACCGGAAACAAGCTTCCGAGGACCGGTTTCTGGCATTCCATCCATCTTCAGCCCCGCTTGCTTGAATCCAGTGGTTTGGAGAGCATGGGACTCACGTCTGAGCATAACCATCCCACTCGGGTGACAAAGGCAAAAACCACAGTTGATGGACAGAATGCAGAACAATGTCATACATTCACCCCAGTTCAGAGATCTGGGCCTAAATACATAGTTTTTTTGCACTCCACACCACCCCAGTTCAGACATGGCCATATGCAAATCAGTTTGACCCTGTGCCTCATGGGAACAGTCCAGCCCGAACTGCCAAGCCATGCCTTCCCTGGACCAGAAACAAGCTTCAGAGGACCGGTTTCTGGCATTCCAGCTGTCTTCAGCCCGGCTTGCTTGAATCCAGTGGTGTGGAGAGCATGGGAGTCACGTCTGAGCATACCCATCCCACTCGGGGTGACAAATGCAAAAACCACAGTTGATGGACAGAATGCAGAACAATGTCATACATTCATCCCAGTACAGAGATTTGGGCCTAAATCAATCGGTTTTTGCACTCCACACCACCCCAGTTCAGACATGGCCATATGCAAATCAGTCTGACCCTGTGCCTCATGGGAACAGTCCAGCCCGAACTGCCAAGCCATGCCTTCCCTGGACCGGAAACAAGCTTCTGAGGACCGGTTTCTGGCATTCCAGCCGTCTTCAGCCCGGCTTGCTTGAATCCAGTGGTGTGGAGAGCATGGAACTCACGTCTGAGAATACCCATCCCACTCGGGGTGATAAATGCAAAAGCCACAGTTGATGGACAGAATGCAGAACAATGTCATAAATTCACCCCAGTTCAGAGATCTGGGCCTAAATCCATTGTTTTTTTGCACTCCACACCACTCCAGGTCAGACATGGTTATATGCAAATCAGTCTGACCCTGTGCATCATGGGAACAGTCCAGCCCAAACTGCAAAGCCATGCCTTCCCTGGACGGGAAACAAGCTTCCGAGGACCGGTTTCTGGCATTCCAGCCGTCTTCAGCCCGGCTTGCTTGAATCCAGTGGTGTGGAGAGCATGGGACTCACGTCTGAGCATACCCATCCCACTCGGGGTGACAAATGCAAAAACCACAGTTGATGGACAGAATGCAGAACAATGTCATACATTCACCCCAGTACAGAGATCTGGACCTAAATCAATCGGTTTTTGCACTCCACACCACCCCAGTTCAGACATGGCCATATGCAAATCAGTCTGACCCTGTGCCTCATGGGAACAGTCCAGCCCGAACTGCCAAGCCATGCCTTCCCTGGACCGGAAACAAGCTTCTGATGACCGGTTTCTGGCATTCCAGCCGTCTTCAGCCCGGCTTGCTTGAATCCAGTGGTGTGGAGAGCATGGGACTCACGTCTGAGCATAACCATCCCACTCGGGTGACAAATGCAAAAACTACAGTTGATGGACAGAATGCAGAACAATATCATACATTCACCCCAGTTCAGAGATCTGGGCCTAAATACATAGTTTTTTTGCACTCCACACCACCCCAGTTCAGACATGGCCATATGCAAATCAGTTTGACCCTGTGCCTCATGGGAACAGTCCAGCCCGAACTGCCAAGCCATGCCTTCCCTGGACCGGAAACAAGCTTCAGAGGACCGGTTTCTGGCATTCCAGCTGTCTTCAGCCCGGCTTGCTTGAATCCAGTGGTGTGGAGAGCATGGGACTCACGTCTGAGCATACCCATCCCACTCGGGGTGACAAATGCAAAAACCACAGTTGATGGACAGAATGCAGAACAATGTCATACATTCATCCCAGTACAGAGATCTGGGCCTAAATCAATCGGTTTTTGCACTCCACACCACCCCAGTTCAGACATGGCCATATGCAAATCAGTCTGACCCTGTGCCTCATGGGAACAGTCCAGCCCGAACTGCCAAGCCATGCCTTCCCTGGACCGGAAACAAGCTTCTGAGGACCGGTTTCTGGCATTCCAGCCGTCTTCAGCCCGGCTTGCTTGAATCCAGTGGTGTGGAGAGCATGGGACTCACGTCTGAGAATACCCATCCCACTCGGGGTGATAAATGCAAAAGCCACAGTTGATGAACAGAATGCAGAACACTGTCATAAATTCACCCCAGTTCAGAGATCTGGGCCTAAATCCATGGTTTTTTTGCACTCCACACCACTCCAGGTCAGACATGGTTATATGCAAATCAGTCTGACCCTGTGCATCATGGGAACAGTCCAGCCCAAACTGCAAAGCCATGCCTTCCCTGGACCGGAAACAAGCTTCCGAGGACCGGTTTCTGGCATTCCAGCCGTCTTCAGCCAGGCTTGCTTGAATCCAGTGGTGTGGAGAGCATGGGACTCACGTCTGAGCATACCCATCCCACTCGGGGTGACAAATGCAAAAACCACAGTTGATGGACAGAATGCAGAACAATGTCATACATTCACTCCAGTACAGAGATCTGGGCCTAAATCAATCGGTTTTTGCACTCCACACCACCCCAGTTCAGACATGGCCATATGCAAATCAGTCTGACCCTGTGCCTCATGGGAACAGTCCAGCCCGAACTGCCAAGCCATGCCTTCCCTGGACCGGAAACAGGCTTCTGAGGACCGGTTTCTGGCATTCCAGCCGTCTTCAGCCCGGCTTGCTTGAATCCAGTGGTGTGGAGAGCATGGGACTCACGTCTGAGCATACCCATCCCACTCGGGGTGACAAATGCAAAATCCACAGTTGATGGACAGAATGCAGAACAATATCATACATTCACCCCATTACAGAGATCTGGGCCTAAATCCATCGTTTTTTTGCACTCCACACCACCCCAGTTCAGACATGGCCATATGCAAATCAGTCTGACCCTGTGCCTCATGGGAACAGTCCAGCCCGAACTGCCAAGCCATGCCTTCCCTGGACCGGAATCAAGCTTTTGAGGACCGGTTTCTGGCATTCCAGCGTCTTCAGCCCGGCTTGCTTGAATCCAGTGGTGTGCAGAGCATGGGACTCACGTCTGATCATACCCATCCGACTCGGGGTGACAAATGCAAAAACCGCAGTTGATGGACTGAATGCAGAACAGTGTCATACATTCACCCCAGTACAGAGATCTGGGCATAAATCCATCGTTTTTTCGCACTCCACACCACCCCAGTTTAGACATGGCCATATGCAAATCAGTCTGACCCTGTGCCTCATGGGAACAGTCCAGCCCGAACTGCCAAGCCATGCCTTCCCTGGACCGGAAACAAGCTTCGAGGACCGGTTTCTGGCATTCCAGCCATCTTCAGCCCGGCTTGCTTCAATCCAGTGGTGTGGAGAGCATGGGACTCACGTCTGAGCATACCCATCCCACTCGGGGTGACAAATGCAAAAACCACAGTTGATGGGCAGAATGCAGAACAATATCATCCATTCACCCCAGTACAGAGATCTGGGCCTAAATCCATCGTTTTGTTGCACTCCACACCACTCCAGGTCAGACATGGTTATATGCAAATCAGTCTGACCCTGTGCCTCATGGGAACAGTCCAGCCCGAACTGCAAAGCTATGCCTTCCCTGGACCTGAAACAAGCTTCCGAGGACCGGTTTCTGGCATTCCAGCCGTCCTCAGCCCTGCTTGCTTGAATCCAGTGGTGTGGAGAGCATGGGACTCACGTCTGAGAATACCCATCCCACTCAGGGGGACAAATGCAAAAGCAACAGTTGATGGACAGAATGCAGAACAATGTCATAAATTCACCCCAGTACAGAGATCTGGGCCTAAATCCATCGTTTTTTTGCACTCCACACCACTTCAGTTCAGACATGGCCATATGCAAATCAGTCTGACCCTGCGCCTCATGGGAACAGTCCAGCCCGAACTGCCAAACCATGCCTTCCCTGGACCGGAAATAAGCTTCCGAGGACCGGTTTCTGGCATTCCAGCCGTCTTCAGCCCGGCTTGCTTGAATCCAGTGGTGTGGAGAGCATGGGACTCACGTCTGAGCATACCCATCCCACTCGGGGTGACAAATGCATAAACCACAGTTGATGGACAGAATGCAGAACAATGTCATACATTCACCCCAGTACAGAGATCTGGGTCTAAATCAATCGGTTTTTGCACTCCACACCACCCCAGTTCAGACATGGCCATATGTAAATCAGTCTGACCCTGTGCCTCATGGGAACAGTCCAGCCCGAACTGCCAAGCCATGCCTTCCCTGGACCGGAAACAAGCTTCCGAGGACCGGTTTCTGGCATTCCAGCAGTCTTCAGCCCTGCTTGCTTGAATCCAGTGGTTTGGAGAGCATGGGACTCACGTCTGAGCATACCCATCCCACTCGGGGTGACAAATGCAAAAACCACAGTTGATGGACAGAATGCAGAACAATGTCATACATTCATCCCAGTACAGAGATTTGGGCCTAAATCAATCGGTTTTTGCACTCCACACCACCCCAGTTCAGACATGGCCATATGCAAATCAGTCTGACCCTGTGCCTCATGGGAACAGTCCAGCCCGAACTGCCAAGCCATGCCTTCCCTGGACCGGAAACAAGCTTCTGAGGACCGGTTTCTGGCATTCCAGCCGTCTTCAGCCCGGCTTGCTTGAATCCAGTGGTGTGGAGAGCATGGAACTCACGTCTGAGAATACCCATCCCACTCGGGGTGATAAATGCAAAAGCCACAGTTGATGGACAGAATGCAGAACAATGTCATAAATTCACCCCAGTTCAGAGATCTGGGCCTAAATCCATTGTTTTTTTGCACTCCACACCACTCCAGGTCAGACATGGTTATATGCAAATCAGTCTGACCCTGTGCATCATGGGAACAGTCCAGCCCAAACTGCAAAGCCATGCCTTCCCTGGACGGGAAACAAGCTTCCGAGGACCGGTTTCTGGCATTCCAGCCGTCTTCAGCCCGGCTTGCTTGAATCCAGTGGTGTGGAGAGCATGGGACTCACGTCTGAGCATACCCATCCCACTCGGGGTGACAAATGCAAAAACCACAGTTGATGGACAGAATGCAGAACAATGTCATACATTCACCCCAGTACAGAGATCTGGACCTAAATCAATCGGTTTTTGCACTCCACACCACCCCAGTTCAGACATGGCCATATGCAAATCAGTCTGACCCTGTGCCTCATGGGAACAGTCCAGCCCGAACTGCCAAGCCATGCCTTCCCTGGACCGGAAACAAGCTTCTGATGACCGGTTTCTGGCATTCCAGCCGTCTTCAGCCCGGCTTGCTTGAATCCAGTGGTGTGGAGAGCATGGGACTCACGTCTGAGCATAACCATCCCACTCGGGTGACAAATGCAAAAACTACAGTTGATGGACAGAATGCAGAACAATATCATACATTCACCCCAGTTCAGAGATCTGGGCCTAAATACATAGTTTTTTTGCACTCCACACCACCCCAGTTCAGACATGGCCATATGCAAATCAGTTTGACCCTGTGCCTCATGGGAACAGTCCAGCCCGAACTGCCAAGCCATGCCTTCCCTGGACCGGAAACAAGCTTCAGAGGACCGGTTTCTGGCATTCCAGCTGTCTTCAGCCCGGCTTGCTTGAATCCAGTGGTGTGGAGAGCATGGGACTCACGTCTGAGCATACCCATCCCACTCGGGGTGACAAATGCAAAAACCACAGTTGATGGACAGAATGCAGAACAATGTCATACATTCATCCCAGTACAGAGATCTGGGCCTAAATCAATCGGTTTTTGCACTCCACACCACCCCAGTTCAGACATGGCCATATGCAAATCAGTAAGACCCTGTGCCTCATGGGAACAGTCCAGCCCGAACTGCCAAGCCATGCCTTCCCTGGACCGGAAACAAGCTTCTGAGGACCGGTTTCTGGCATTCCAGCCGTCTTCAGCCCGGCTTGCTTGAATCCAGTGGTGTGGAGAGCATGGGACTCACGTCTGAGAATACCCATCCCACTCGGGGTGATAAATGCAAAAGCCACAGTTGATGAACAGAATGCAGAACACTGTCATAAATTCACCCCAGTTCAGAGATCTGGGCCTAAATCCATGGTTTTTTTGCACTCCACACCACTCCAGGTCAGACATGGTTATATGCAAATCAGTCTGACCCTGTGCATCATGGGAACAGTCCAGCCCAAACTGCAAAGCCATGCCTTCCCTGGACCGGAAACAAGCTTCCGAGGACCGGTTTCTGGCATTCCAGCCGTCTTCAGCCAGGCTTGCTTGAATCCAGTGGTGTGGAGAGCATGGGACTCACGTCTGAGCATACCCATCCCACTCGGGGTGACAAATGCAAAAACCACAGTTGATGGACAGAATGCAGAACAATGTCATACATTCACTCCAGTACAGAGATCTGGGCCTAAATCAATCGGTTTTTGCACTCCACACCACCCCAGTTCAGACATGGCCATATGCAAATCAGTCTGACCCTGTGCCTCATGGGAACAGTCCAGCCCGAACTGCCAAGCCATGCCTTCCCTGGACCGGAAACAGGCTTCTGAGGACCGGTTTCTGGCATTCCAGCCGTCTTCAGACCGGCTTGCTTGAATCCAGTGGTGTGGAGAGCATGGGACTCACGTCTGAGCATACCCATCCCACTCGGGGTGACAAATGCAAAATCCACAGTTGATGGACAGAATGCAGAACAATATCATACATTCACCCCATTACAGAGATCTGGGCCTAAATCCATCGTTTTTTTGCACTCCACACCACCCCAGTTCAGACATGGCCATATGCAAATCAGTCTGACCCTGTGCCTCATGGGAACAGTCCAGCCCGAACTGCCAAGCCATGCCTTCCCTGGACCGGAATCAAGCTTTTGAGGACCGGTTTCTGGCATTCCAGCGTCTTCAGCCCGGCTTGCTTGAATCCAGTGGTGTGCAGAGCATGGGACTCACGTCTGATCATACCCATCCGACTCGGGGTGACAAATGCAAAAAACGCAGTTGATGGACTGAATGCAGAACAGTGTCATACATTCACCCCAGTACAGAGATCTGGGCATAAATCCATCGTTTTTTCGCACTCCACACCACCCCAGTTTAGACATGGCCATATGCAAATCAGTCTGACCCTGTGCCTCATGGGAACAGTCCAGCCCGAACTGCCAAGCCATGCCTTCCCTGGACCGGAAACAAGCTTCGAGGACCGGTTTCTGGCATTCCAGCCGTCTTCAGCCCGGCTTGCTTCAATCCAGTGGTGTGGAGAGCATGGGACTCACGTCTGAGCATACCCATCCCACTCGGGGTGACAAATGCAAAAACCACAGTTGATGGGCAGAATGCAGAACAATATCATCCATTCACCCCAGTACAGAGATCTGGGCCTAAATCCATCGTTTTGTTGCACTCCACACCACTCCAGGTCAGACATGGTTATATGCAAATCAGTCTGACCCTGTGCCTCATGGGAACAGTCCAGCCCGAACTGCAAAGCTATGCCTTCCCTGGACCTGAAACAAGCTTCCGAGGACCGGTTTCTGGCATTCCAGCCGTCTTCAGCCCGGCTTGCTTGAATCCAGTGGTGTGGAGAGCATGGGACTCACGTCTGAGAATACCCATCCCACTCAGGGGGACAAATGCAAAAGCAACAGTTGATGGACAGAATGCAGAACAATGTCATAAATTCACCCCAGTACAGAGATCTGGGCCTAAATCCATCGTTTTTTTGCACTCCACACCACTTCAGTTCAGACATGGCCATATGCAAATCAGTCTGACCCTGCGCCTCATGGGAACAGTCCAGCCCGAACTGCCAAACCATGCCTTCCCTGGACCGGAAATAAGCTTCCGAGGACCGGTTTCTGGCATTCCAGCCGTCTTCAGCCCGGCTTGCTTGAATCCAGTGGTGTGGAGAGCATGGGACTCACGTCTGAGCATACCCATCCCACTCGGGGTGACAAATGCATAAACCACAGTTGATGGACAGAATGCAGAACAATGTCATACATTCACCCCAGTACAGAGATCTGGGTCTAAATCAATCGGTTTTTGCACTCCACACCACCCCAGTTCAGACATGGCCATATGTAAATCAGTCTGACCCTGTGCCTCATGGGAACAGTCCAGCCCGAACTGCCAAGCCATGCCTTCCCTGGACCGGAAACAAGCTTCCGAGGACCGGTTTCTGGCATTCCAGCAGTCTTCAGCCCTGCTTGCTTGAATCCAGTGGTTTGGAGAGCATGGGACTCACGTCTGAGCATAACCATCCCACTCGGAGTGACAAATGCAAAAACCACAGTTGATGGACAGAATGCAGAACAATATCATACATTCACCCCAGTACAGAGATCTGAGCTTAAATCCATCGTTTTTTTGCACTCCACACCACCCCAGTTTAGACATGGCCATATGTAAATCAGTCTGACCCTGTGCCTCATGGGAACAGTCCGGACCGAACTGCCAAGCCATGCCTTCCCTGGACCGGAAACAAGCTTCCGAGGACCGGTTTCTGGCATTCCATCCATCTTCAGCCCCGCTTGCTTGAATCCAGTGGTTTGGAGAGCATGGGACTCACGTCTGAGCATAACCATCCCACTCGGGTGACAAAGGCAAAAACCACAGTTGATGGACAGAATGCAGAACAATGTCATACATTCACCCCAGTTCAGAGATCTGGGCCTAAATACATAGTTTTTTTGCACTCCACACCACCCCAGTTCAGACATGGCCATATGCAAATCAGTTTGACCCTGTGCCTCATGGGAACAGTCCAGCCCGAACTGCCAAGCCATGCCTTCCCTGGACCAGAAACAAGCTTCAGAGGACCGGTTTCTGGCATTCCAGCTGTCTTCAGCCCGGCTTGCTTGAATCCAGTGGTGTGGAGAGCATGGAAGTCACGTCTGAGCATACCCATCCCACTCGGGGTGACAAATGCAAAAACCACAGTTGATGGACAGAATGCAGAACAATGTCATACATTCATCCCAGTACAGAGCTTTGGGCCTAAATCAATCGGTTTTTGCACTCCACACCACCCCAGTTCAGACATGGCCATATGCAAATCAGTCTGACCCTGTGCCTCATGGGAACAGTCCAGCCCGAACTGCCAAGCCATGCCTTCCCTGGACCGGAAACAAGCTTCTGAGGACCGGTTTCTGGCATTCCAGCCGTCTTCAGCCCGGCTTGCTTGAATCCAGTGGTGTGGAGAGCATGGAACTCACGTCTGAGAATACCCATCCCACTCGGGGTGATAAATGCAAAAGCCACAGTTGATGGACAGAATGCAGAACAATGTCATAAATTCACCCCAGTTCAGAGATCTGGGCCTAAATCCATTGTTTTTTTGCACTCCACACCACTCCAGGTCAGACATGGTTATATGCAAATCAGTCTGACCCTGTGCATCATGGGAACAGTCCAGCCCAAACTGCAAAGCCATGCCTTCCCTGGACGGGAAACAAGCTTCCGAGGACCGGTTTCTGGCATTCCAGCCGTCTTCAGCCCGGCTTGCTTGAATCCAGTGGTGTGGAGAGCATGGGACTCACGTCTGAGCATACCCATCCCACTCGGGGTGACAAATGCAAAAACCACAGTTGATGGACAGAATGCAGAACAATGTCATACATTCACCCCAGTACAGAGATCTGGACCTAAATCAATCGGTTTTTGCACTCCACACCACCCCAGTTCAGACATGGCCATATGCAAATCAGTCTGACCCTGTGCCTCATGGGAACAGTCCAGCCCGAACTGCCAAGCCATGCCTTCCCTGGACCGGAAACAAGCTTCTGATGACCGGTTTCTGGCATTCCAGCCGTCTTCAGCCCGGCTTGCTTGAATCCAGTGGTGTGGAGAGCATGGGACTCACGTCTGAGCATAACCATCCCACTCGGGTGACAAATGCAAAAACTACAGTTGATGGACAGAATGCAGAACAATATCATACATTCACCCCAGTTCAGAGATCTGGGCCTAAATACATAGTTTTTTTGCACTCCACACCACCCCAGTTCAGACATGGCCATATGCAAATCAGTTTGAGCCTGTGCCTCATGGGAACAGTCCAGCCCGAACTGCCAAGCCATGCCTTCCCTGGACCGGAAACAAGCTTCAGAGGACCGGTTTCTGGCATTCCAGCTGTCTTCAGCCCGGCTTGCTTGAATCCAGTGGTGTGGAGAGCATGGGACTCACGTCTGAGCATACCCATCCCACTCAGGGTGACAAATGCAAAAACCACAGTTGATGGACAGAATGCAGAACAATGTCATACATTCATCCCAGTACAGAGATCTGGGCCTAAATCAATCGGTTTTTGCACTCCACACCACCCCAGTTCAGACATGGCCATATGCAAATCAGTCTGACCCTGTGCCTCATGGGAACAGTCCAGCCCGAACTGCCAAGCCATGCCTTCCCTGGACCGGAAACAAGCTTCTGAGGACCGGTTTCTGGCATTCCAGCCGTCTTCAGCCCGGCTTGCTTGAATCCAGTGGTGTGGAGAGCATGGGACTCACGTCTGAGAATACCCATCCCACTCGGGGTGATAAATGCAAAAGCCACAGTTGATGAACAGAATGCAGAACACTGTCATAAATTCACCCCAGTTCAGAGATCTGGGCCTAAATCCATTGTTTTTTTGCACTCCACACCACTCCAGGTCAGACATGGTTATATGCAAATCAGTCTGACCCTGTGCATCATGGGAACAGTCCAGCCCAAACTGCAAAGCCATGCCTTCCCTGGACCGGAAACAAGCTTCCGAGGACCGGTTTCTGGCATTCCAGCCGTCTTCAGCCAGGCTTGCTTGAATCCAGTGGTGTGGAGAGCATGGGACTCACGTCTGAGCATACCCATCCCACTCGGGGTGACAAATGCAAAAACCACAGTTGATGGACAGAATGCAGAACAATGTCATACATTCACTCCAGTACAGAGATCTGGGCCTAAATCAATCGGTTTTTGCACTCCACACCACCCCAGTTCAGACATGGCCATATGCAAATCAGTCTGACCCTGTGCCTCATGGGAGCAGTCCAGCCCGAACTGCCAAGCCATGCCTTCCCTGGACCGGAAACAGGCTTCTGAGGACCGGTTTCTGGCATTCCAGCCGTCTTCAGCCCGGCTTGCTTGAATCCAGTGGTGTGGAGAGCATGGGACTCACGTCTGAGCATACCCATCCCACTCGGGGTGACAAATGCAAAATCCACAGTTGATGGACAGAATGCAGAACAATATCATACATTCACCCCATTACAGAGATCTGGGCCTAAATCCATCGTTTTTTTGCACTCCACACCACCCCAGTTCAGACATGGCCATATGCAAATCAGTCTGACCCTGTGCCTCATGGGAACAGTCCAGCCCGAACTGCCAAGCCATGCCTTCCCTGGACCGGAATCAAGCTTTTGAGGACCGGTTTCTGGCATTCCAGCGTCTTCAGCCCGGCTTGCTTGAATCCAGTGGTGTGCAGAGCATGGGACTCACGTCTGATCATACCCATCCGACTCGGGGTGACAAATGCAAAAACCGCAGTTGATGGACTGAATGCAGAACAGTGTCATACATTCACCCCAGTACAGAGATCTGGGCATAAATCCATCGTTTTTTCGCACTCCACACCACCCCAGTTTAGACATGGCCATATGCAAATCAGTCTGACCCTGTGCCTCATGGGAACAGTCCAGCCCGAACTGCCAAGCCATGCCTTCCCTGGACCGGAAACAAGCTTCGAGGACCGGTTTCTGGCATTCCAGCCGTCTTCAGCCCGGCTTGCTTCAATCCAGTGGTGTGGAGAGCATGGGACTCACGTCTGAGCATACCCATCCCACTCGGGGTGACAAATGCAAAAACCACAGTTGATGGGCAGAATGCAGAACAATATCATCCATTCACCCCAGTACAGAGATCTGGGCCTAAATCCATCGTTTTTTTGCACTCCACACCACCCCAGTTCTGACATGGTTATATGCAAATCAGTCTGACCCTGTGCCTTATGGGAATAGTCCAGCCCGAACTGCAAAGCCATACCTTCCCTGGACCGGAAACAAGCTTCCGAGGACCGGTTTCTGGCATTCCAGCCGTCTTCAGCCGGCTTGCTTGAATCCAGTGGTGTGGAGAGCATGGGACTCACGTCTGAGCATACCCATCCCACTCGGGGTGACAAATGCAAAAACTACAGTTGATGGACAGAATGCAGAACAATATCATACATTCACCCCAGTACAGAGATCTGGGCCTAAATCCATCTTTTTTTTGCACTCCACACCACCCCAGTTCAGACATGGCCATATGCAAATCAGTCTGATCCTGTGCCTCATGGGAACAGTCCAGCCCGAACTGCCAAGCCATGCCATCCCTGGACCGGAAATAAGCTTCCAAGGACCGGTTACTGGCATTCCAGCCGTTTTCAGCCCGGCTTGCTTGAATCCAGTGGTGTGGAGAGCATGGGACTCACGTCTGACCATACCCATCCCACTCGGGTGACAAAGGCAAAAACCACAGTTGATGGACAGAATACAGAACAATGTCATACATTCACCCCAGTACAGAGATCTGGGCCTAAATCCATCGTTTTGTTGCACTCCACACCACCCCAGTTTAGACATGGCCATATGCAAATCAGTCTGACCCTGTGCCTCATGGGAACAGTCCAGCCCGAACTGCCAAGCCATGCCTTCCCTGGACCGGAAACAAGCTTCCAAGGACCGGTTTCTGGCATTCCAGCCATCTTCAGCCCCGCTTGCTTGAATCCAGTGGTTTGGAGAGCATGGGACTCACGTCTGAGCATAACCATCCCACTCGGGTGACAAAGGCAAAAACCACAGTTGATGGACAGAATGCAGAACAATGTCATACATTCAACCCAGTTCAGAGATCTGGGCCTAAATACATAGTTTTTTTGCACTCCACACCACCCCAGTTCAGACATGGCCATATGCAAATCAGTTTGACCCTGTGCCTCATGGGAACAGTCCAGCCCGAACTGCCAAGCCATGCCTTCCCTGGACCGGAAACAAGCTTCAGAGGACCGGTTTCTGGCATTCCAGCTGTCTTCAGCCCGGCTTGCTTGAATCCAGTGGTGTGGAGAGCATGGGACTCACGTCTGAGAATACTCATCCCACTCGGGGTGACAAATGCAAAAGCCACAGTTAATGGACAGAATGCAGAACAATGTCATAAATTCACCCCAGTACAGAGATCTGGGCCTAAATCCATCGTTTTGTTGCACTCCACACCACTCCAGGTCAGACATGGTTATATGCAAATCAGTCTGACCCTGTGCCTCATGGGAACAGTCCAGCCCGAACTGCAAAGCCATGCCTTCCCTGGAACTGAAACAAGCTTCCGAGGACCGGTTTCTGGCATTCCAGCCGTCTTCAGCCCGGCTTGCTTGAATCCAGTGGTGTGGAGAGCATGGGACTCACGTCTGAGCATACCCATCCCACTCGGGGTGACAAATGCATAAACCACAGTTGATGGACAGAATGCAGAACAATGTCATACATTCACCCCAGTACAGAGATCTGGGTCTAAATCAATCGGTTTTTGCACTCCACACCACCCCAGTTCAGACATGGCCATATGTAAATCAGTCTGACCCTGTGCCTCATGGGAACAGTCCAGCCCGAACTGCCAAGCCATGCCTTCCCTGGACCGGAAACAAGCTTCCGAGGACCGGTTTCTGGCATTCCAGCAGTCTTCAGCCCTGCTTGCTTGAATCCAGTGGTTTGGAGAGCATGGGACTCACGTCTGAGCATAACCATCCCACTCGGAGTGACAAATGCAAAAACCACAGTTGATGGACAGAATGCAGAACAATATCATACATTCACCCCAGTACAGAGATCTGAGCTTAAATCCATCGTTTTTTTGCACTCCACACCACCCCAGTTTAGACATGGCCATATGCAAATCAGTCTGACCCTGTGCCTCATGGGAACAGTCCGGACCGAACTGCCAAGCCATGCCTTCCCTGGACCGGAAACAAGCTTCCGAGGACCGGTTTCTGGCATTCCATCCATCTTCAGCCCCGCTTGCTTGAATCCAGTGGTTTGGAGAGCATGGGACTCACGTCTGAGCATAACCATCCCACTCGGGTGACAAAGGCAAAAACCACAGTTGATGGACAGAATGCAGAACAATGTCATACATTCACCCCAGTTCAGAGATCTGGGCCTAAATACATAGTTTTTTTGCACTCCACACCACCCCAGTTCAGACATGGCCATATGCAAATCAGTTTGACCCTGTGCCTCATGGGAACAGTCCAGCCCGAACTGCCAAGCCATGCCTTCCCTGGACCAGAAACAAGCTTCAGAGGACCGGTTTCTGGCATTCCAGCTGTCTTCAGCCCGGCTTGCTTGAATCCAGTGGTGTGGAGAGCATGGGAGTCACGTCTGAGCATACCCATCCCACTCGAGGTGACAAATGCAAAAACCACAGTTGATGGACAGAATGCAGAACAATGTCATACATTCATCCCAGTACAGAGATTTGGGCCTAAATCAATCGGTTTTTGCACTCCACACCACCCCAGTTCAGACATGGCCATATGCAAATCAGTCTGACCCTGTGCCTCATGGGAACAGTCCAGCCCGAACTGCCAAGCCATGCCTTCCCTGGACCGGAAACAAGCTTCTGAGGACCGGTTTCTGGCATTCCAGCCGTCTTCAGCCCGGCTTGCTTGAATCCAGTGGTGTGGAGAGCATGGAACTCACGTCTGAGAATACCCATCCCACTCGGGGTGATAAATGCAAAAGCCACAGTTGATGGACAGAATGCAGAACAATGTCATAAATTCACCCCAGTTCAGAGATCTGGGCCTAAATCCATTGTTTTTTTGCACTCCACACCACTCCAGGTCAGACATGGTTATATGCAAATCAGTCTGACCCTGTGCATCATGGGAACAGTCCAGCCCAAACTGCAAAGCCATGCCTTCCCTGGACGGGAAACAAGCTTCCGAGGACCGGTTTCTGGCATTCCAGCCGTCTTCAGCCCGGCTTGCTTGAATCCAGTGGTGTGGAGAGCATGGGACTCACGTCTGAGCATACCCATCCCACTCGGGGTGACAAATGCAAAAACCACAGTTGATGGACAGAATGCAGAACAATGTCATACATTCACCCCAGTACAGAGATCTGGACCTAAATCAATCGGTTTTTGCACTCCACACCACCCCAGTTCAGACATGGCCATATGCAAATCAGTCTGACCCTGTGCCTCATGGGAACAGTCCAGCCCGAACTGCCAAGCCATGCCTTCCCTGGACCGGAAACAAGCTTCTGATGACCGGTTTCTGGCATTCCAGCCGTCTTCAGCCCGGCTTGCTTGAATCCAGTGGTGTGGAGAGCATGGGACTCACGTCTGAGCATAACCATCCCACTCGGGTGACAAATGCAAAAACTACAGTTGATGGACAGAATGCAGAACAATATCATACATTCACCCCAGTTCAGAGATCTGGGCCTAAATACATAGTTTTTTTGCACTCCACACCACCCCAGTTCAGACATGGCCATATGCAAATCAGTTTGACCCTGTGCCTCATGGGAACAGTCCAGCCCGAACTGCCAAGCCATGCCTTCCCTGGACCGGAAACAAGCTTCAGAGGACCGGTTTCTGGCATTCCAGCTGTCTTCAGCCCGGCTTGCTTGAATCCAGTGGTGTGGAGAGCATGGGACTCACGTCTGAGCATACCCATCCCACTCGGGGTGACAAATGCAAAACCCACAGTTGATGGACAGAATGCAGAACAATGTCATACATTCATCCCAGTACAGAGATCTGGGCCTAAATCAATCGGTTTTTGCACTCCACACCACCCCAGTTCAGACATGGCCATATGCAAATCAGTCTGACCCTGTGCCTCATGGGAACAGTCCAGCCCGAACTGCCAAGCCATGCCTTCCCTGGACCGGAAACAAGCTTCTGAGGACCGGTTTCTGGCATTCCAGCCGTCTTCAGCCCGGCTTGCTTGAATCCAGTGGTGTGGAGAGCATGGGACTCACGTCTGAGAATACCCATCCCACTCGGGGTGATAAATGCAAAAGCCACAGTTGATGAACAGAATGCAGAACACTGTCATAAATTCACCCCAGTTCAGAGATCTGGGCCTAAATCCATGTTTTTTTTGCACTCCACTCCACTCCAGGTCAGACATGGTTATATGCAAATCAGTCTGACCCTGTGCATCATGGGAACAGTCCAGCCCAAACTGCAAAGCCATGCCTTCCCTGGACCGGAAACAAGCTTCCGAGGACCGGTTTCTGGCATTCCAGCCGTCTTCAGCCAGGCTTGCTTGAATCCAGTGGTGTGGAGAGCATGGGACTCACGTCTGAGCATACCCATCCCACTCGGGGTGACAAATGCAAAAACCACAGTTGATGGACAGAATGCAGAACAATGTCATACATTCACTCCAGTACAGAGATCTGGGCCTAAATCAATCAGTTTTTGCACTCCACACCACCCCAGTTCAGACATGGCCATATGCAAATCAGTCTGACCCTGTGCCTCATGGGAACAGTCCAGCCCGAACTGCCAAGCCATGCCTTCCCTGGACCGGAAACAGGCTTCTGAGGACCGGTTTCTGGCATTCCAGCCGTCTTCAGCCCGGCTTGCTTGAATCCAGTGGTGTGGAGAGCATGGGACTCACGTCTGAGCATACCCATCCCACTCGGGGTGACAAATGCAAAATCCACAGTTGATGGACAGAATGCAGAACAATATCATACATTCACCCCATTACAGAGATCTGGGCCTAAATCCATCGTTTTTTTGCACTCCACACCACCCCAGTTCAGACATGGCCATATGCAAATCAGTCTGACCCTGTGCCTCATGGGAACAGTCCAGCCCGAACTGCCAAGCCATGCCTTCCCTGGACCGGAATCAAGCTTTTGAGGACCGGTTTCTGGCATTCCAGCGTCTTCAGCCCGGCTTGCTTGAATCCAGTGGTGTGCAGAGCATGGGACTCACGTCTGATCATACCCATCCGACTCGGGGTGACAAATGCAAAAACCGCAGTTGATGGACTGAATGCAGAACAGTGTCATACATTCACCCCAGTACAGAGATCTGGGCATAAATCCATCGTTTTTTCGCACTCCACACCACCCCAGTTTAGACATGGCCATATGCAAATCAGTCTGACCCTGTGCCTCATGGGAACAGTCCAGCCTGAACTGCCAAGCCATGCCTTCCCTGGACCGGAAACAAGCTTCGAGGACCGGTTTCTGGCATTCCAGCCGTCTTCAGCCCGGCTTGCTTCAATCCAGTGGTGTGGAGAGCATGGGACTCACGTCTGAGCATACCCATCCCACTCGGGGTGACAAATGCAAAAACCACAGTTGATGGGCAGAATGCAGAACAATATCATCCATTCACCCCAGTACAGAGATCTGGGCCTAAATCCATCGTTTTTTTGCACTCCACACCACCCCAGTTCTGACATGGCCATATGCAAATCAGTCTGACCCTGTGCCTCATGGGAACAGTCCAGCCAGGACTGCCAAGCCATGCCTTCCCTGGACCGGAAAGAAGCTTCTGAGTACCGGTTTCTGGAATTCCAGCCGTCTTCAGCCCGGCTTGCTTGAATCCAGTGGTGTGGAGAGCATGGGACTCACGTCTGAGAATACCCATCCCACTGGGGGTGACAAATGCAAAAGCCACAGTTGATGGACAGAATAGAGAACAATGTCATAAATTCACCCCAGTGCAGAGATCTGGGCCTAAATCCATCGTTTTTTTGCACTCCACACCACTCCAGGTCAGACATGGTTATATGCAAATCAGTCTGACCCTGTGCCTTATGGGAATAGTCCAGCCCGAACTGCAAAGCCATACCTTCCCTGGACCGGAAACAAGCTTCCGAGGACCGGTTTCTGGCATTCCAGCCGTCTTCAGCCGGCTTGCTTGAATCCAGTGGTGTGGAGAGCATGGGACTCACGTCTGAGCATACCCATCCCACTCGGGGTGACAAATGCAAAAACTACAGTTGATGGCCAGAATGCAGAACAATATCATACATTCACCCCAGTACAGAGATCTGGGCCTAAATCCATCTTTTTTTGCACTCCACACCACCCCAGTTCAGACATGGCCATATGCAAATCAGTCTGATCCTGTGCCTCATGGGAACAGTCCAGCCCGAACTGCCAAGCCATGCCATCCCTGGACCGGAAATAAGCTTCCAAGGACCGGTTACTGGCATTCCAGCCGTTTTCAGCCCGGCTTGCTTGAATCCAGTGGTTTGGAGAGCATGGGACTCACGTCTGAGCATAACCATCCCACTCGGAGTGACAAATGCAAAAACCACAGTTGATGGACAGAATGCAGAACAATATCATACATTCACCCCAGTACAGAGATCTGAGCTTAAATCCATCGTTTTTTTGCACTCCACACCACCCCAGTTTAGACATGGCCATATGCAAATCAGTCTGACCCTGTGCCTCATGGGAACAGTCCGGACCGAACTGCCAAGCCATGCCTTCCCTGGACCGGAAACAAGCTTCCGAGGACCGGTTTCTGGCATTCCATCCATCTTCAGCCCCGCTTGCTTGAATCCAGTGGTTTGGAGAGCATGGGACTCACGTCTGAGCATAACCATCCCACTCGGGTGACAAAGGCAAAAACCACAGTTGATGGACAGAATGCAGAACAATGTCATACATTCACCCCAGTTCAGAGATCTGGGCCTAAATACATAGTTTTTTTGCACTCCACACCACCCCAGTTCAGACATGGCCATATGCAAATCAGTTTGACCCTGTGCCTCATGGGAACAGTCCAGCCCGAACTGCCAAGCCATGCCTTCCCTGGACCAGAAACAAGCTTCAGAGGACCGGTTTCTGGCATTCCAGCTGTCTTCAGCCCGGCTTGCTTGAATCCAGTGGTGTGGAGAGCATGGGAGTCACGTCTGAGCATACCCATCCCACTCGGGGTGACAAATGCAAAAACCACAGTTGATGGACAGAATGCAGAACAATGTCATACATTCATCCCAGTACAGAGCTTTGGGCCTAAATCAATCGGTTTTTGCACTCCACACCACCCCAGTTCAGACATGGCCATATGCAAATCAGTCTGACCCTGTGCCTCATGGGAACAGTCCAGCCCGAACTGCCAAGCCATGCCTTCCCTGGACCGGAAACAAGCTTCTGAGGACCGGTTTCTGGCATTCCAGCCGTCTTCAGCCCGGCTTGCTTGAATCCAGTGGTGTGGAGAGCATGGAACTCACGTCTGAGAATACCCATCCCACTCGGGGTGATAAATGCAAAAGCCACAGTTGATGGACAGAATGCAGAACAATGTCATAAATTCACCCCAGTTCAGAGATCTGGGCCTAAATCCATTGTTTTTTTGCACTCCACACCACTCCAGGTCAGACATGGTTATATGCAAATCAGTCTGACCCTGTGCATCATGGGAACAGTCCAGCCCAAACTGCAAAGCCATGCCTTCCCTGGACGGGAAACAAGCTTCCGAGGACCGGTTTCTGGCATTCCAGCCGTCTTCAGCCCGGCTTGCTTGAATCCAGTGGTGTGGAGAGCATGGGACTCACGTCTGAGCATACCCATCCCACTCGGGGTGACAAATGCAAAAACCACAGTTGATGGACAGAATGCAGAACAATGTCATACATTCACCCCAGTACAGAGATCTGGACCTAAATCAATCGGTTTTTGCACTCCACACCACCCCAGTTCAGACATGGCCATATGCAAATCAGTCTGACCCTGTGCCTCATGGGAACAGTCCAGCCCGAACTGCCAAGCCATGCCTTCCCTGGACCGGAAACAAGCTTCTGATGACCGGTTTCTGGCATTCCAGCCGTCTTCAGCCCGGCTTGCTTGAATCCAGTGGTGTGGAGAGCATGGGACTCACGTCTGAGCATACCCATCCCACTCGGGGTGACAAATGCAAAAACCACAGTTGATGGACAGAATGCAGAACAATGTCATACATTCATCCCAGTACAGAGATCTGGGCCTAAATCAATCGGTTTTTGCACTCCACACCACCCCAGTTCAGACATGGCCATATGCAAATCAGTCTGACCCTGTGCCTCATGGGAACAGTCCAGCCCGAACTGCCAAGCCATGCCTTCCCTGGACCGGAAACAAGCTTCTGAGGACCGGTTTCTGGCATTCCAGCCGTCTTCAGCCCGGCTTGCTTGAATCCAGTGGTGTGGAGAGCATGGGACTCACGTCTGAGAATACCCATCCCACTCGGGGTGATAAATGCAAAAGCCACAGTTGATGAACAGAATGCAGAACACTGTCATAAATTCACCCCAGTTCAGAGATCTGGGCCTAAATCCATTGTTTTTTTGCACTCCACACCACTCCAGGTCAGACATGGTTATATGCAAATCAGTCTGACCCTGTGCATCATGGGAACAGTCCAGCCCAAACTGCAAAGCCATGCCTTCCCTGGACCGGAAACAAGCTTCCGAGGACCGGTTTCTGGCATTCCAGCCGTCTTCAGCCAGGCTTGCTTGAATCCAGTGGTGTGGAGAGCATGGGACTCACGTCTGAGCATACCCATCCCACTCGGGGTGACAAATGCAAAATCCACAGTTGATGGACAGAATGCAGAACAATATCATACATTCACCCCATTACAGAGATCTGGGCCTAAATCCATCGTTTTTTTGCACTCCACACCACCCCAGTTCAGACATGGCCATATGCAAATCAGTCTGACCCTGTGCCTCATGGGAACAGTCCAGCCCGAACTGCCAAGCCATGCCTTCCCTGGACCGGAATCAAGCTTTTGAGGACCGGTTTCTGGCATTCCAGCGTCTTCAGCCCGGCTTGCTTGAATCCAGTGGTGTGCAGAGCATGGGACTCACGTCTGATCATACCCATCCGACTCGGGGTGACAAATGCAAAAACCGCAGTTGATGGACTGAATGCAGAACAGTGTCATACATTCACCCCAGTACAGAGATCTGGGCATAAATCCATCGTTTTTTCGCACTCCACACCACCCCAGTTTAGACATGGCCATATGCAAATCAGTCTGACCCTGTGCCTCATGGGAACAGTCCAGCCCGAACTGCCAAGCCATGCCTTCCCTGGACCGGAAACAAGCTTCGAGGACCGGTTTCTGGCATTCCAGCCGTCTTCAGCCCGGCTTGCTTCAATCCAGTGGTGTGGAGAGCATGGGACTCACGTCTGAGCATACCCATCCCACTCGGGGTGACAAATGCAAAAACCACAGTTGATGGGCAGAATGCAGAACAATATCATCCATTCACCCCAGTACAGAGATCTAGGCCTAAATCCATCGTTTTTTTGCACTCCACACCACCCCAGTTCTGACATGGCCATATGCAAATCAGTCTGACCCTGTGCCTCATGGGAACAGTCCATCCCGGACTGCCAAGCCATGCCTTCCCTGGACCGGAAAGAAGCTTCTGAGTACCGGTTTCTGGAATTCCAGCCGTCTTCAGCCCCGCTTGCTTGAATCCAGTGGTTTGGAGAGCATGGGACTCACGTCTGAGCATAACCATCCCACTCGGGTGACAAAGGCAAAAACCACAGTTGATGGACAGAATGCAGAACAATGTCATACATTCAACCCAGTTCAGAGATCTGGGCCTAAATACATAGTTTTTTTGCACTCCACACCACCCCAGTTCAGACATGGCCATATGCAAATCAGTTTGACCCTGTGCCTCATGGGAACAGTCCAGCCCGAACTGCCAAGCCATGCCTTCCCTGGACCGGAAACAAGCTTCAGAGGACCGGTTTCTGGCATTCCAGCTGTCTTCAGCCCGGCTTGCTTGAATCCAGTGGTGTGGAGAGCATGGGACTCACGTCTGAGAATACTCATCCCACTCGGGGTGACAAATGCAAAAGCCACAGTTAATGGACAGAATGCAGAACAATGTCATAAATTCACCCCAGTACAGAGATCTGGGCCTAAATCCATCGTTTTGTTGCACTCCACACCACTCCAGGTCAGACATGGTTATATGCAAATCAGTCTGACCCTGTGCCTCATGGGAACAGTCCAGCCCGAACTGCAAAGCCATGCCTTCCCTGGAACTGAAACAAGCTTCCGAGGACCGGTTTCTGGCATTCCAGCCGTCTTCAGCCCGGCTTGCTTGAATCCAGTGGTGTGGAGAGCATGGGACTCACGTCTGAGCATACCCATCCCACTCGGGGTGACAAATGCATAAACCACAGTTGATGGACAGAATGCAGAACAATGTCATACATTCACCCCAGTACAGAGATCTGGGTCTAAATCAATCGGTTTTTGCACTCCACACCACCCCAGTTCAGACATGGCCATATGTAAATCAGTCTGACCCTGTGCCTCATGGGAACAGTCCAGCCCGAACTGCCAAGCCATGCCTTCCCTGGACCGGAAACAAGCTTCCGAGGACCGGTTTCTGGCATTCCAGCAGTCTTCAGCCCTGCTTGCTTGAATCCAGTGGTTTGGAGAGCATGGGACTCACGTCTGAGCATAACCATCCCACTCGGAGTGACAAATGCAAAAACCACAGTTGATGGACAGAATGCAGAACAATATCATACATTCACCCCAGTACAGAGATCTGAGCTTAAATCCATCGTTTTTTTGCACTCCACACCACCCCAGTTTAGACATGGCCATATGCAAATCAGTCTGACCCTGTGCCTCATGGGAACAGTCCGGACCGAACTGCCAAGCCATGCCTTCCCTGGACCGGAAACAAGCTTCCGAGGACCGGTTTCTGGCATTCCATCCATCTTCAGCCCCGCTTGCTTGAATCCAGTGGTTTGGAGAGCATGGGACTCACGTCTGAGCATAACCATCCCACTCGGGTGACAAAGGCAAAAACCACAGTTGATGGACAGAATGCAGAACAATGTCATACATTCACCCCAGTTCAGAGATCTGGGCCTAAATACATAGTTTTTTTGCACTCCACACCACCCCAGTTCAGACATGGCCATATGCAAATCAGTTTGACCCTGTGCCTCATGGGAACAGTCCAGCCCGAACTGCCAAGCCATGCCTTCCCTGGACCAGAAACAAGCTTCAGAGGACCGGTTTCTGGCATTCCAGCTGTCTTCAGCCCGGCTTGCTTGAATCCAGTGGTGTGGAGAGCATGGGAGTCACGTCTGAGCATACCCATCCCACTCGGGGTGACAAATGCAAAAACCACAGTTGATGGACAGAATGCAGAACAATGTCATACATTCATCCCAGTACAGAGATTTGGGCCTAAATCAATCGGTTTTTGCACTCCACACCACCCCAGTTCAGACATGGCCATATGCAAATCAGTCTGACCCTGTGCCTCATGGGAACAGTCCAGCCCGAACTGCCAAGCCATGCCTTCCCTGGACCGGAAACAAGCTTCTGAGGACCGGTTTCTGGCATTCCAGCCGTCTTCAGCCCGGCTTGCTTGAATCCAGTGGTGTGGAGAGCATGGAACTCACGTCTGAGAATACCCATCCCACTCGGGGTGATAAATGCAAAAGCCACAGTTGATGGACAGAATGCAGAACAATGTCATAAATTCACCCCAGTTCAGAGATCTGGGCCTAAATCCATTGTTTTTTTGCACTCCACACCACTCCAGGTCAGACATGGTTATATGCAAATCAGTCTGACCCTGTGCATCATGGGAACAGTCCAGCCCAAACTGCAAAGCCATGCCTTCCCTGGACGGGAAACAAGCTTCCGAGGACCGGTTTCTGGCATTCCAGCCGTCTTCAGCCCGGCTTGCTTGAATCCAGTGGTGTGGAGAGCATGGGACTCACGTCTGAGCATACCCATCCCACTCGGGGTGACAAATGCAAAAACCACAGTTGATGGACAGAATGCAGAACAATGTCATACATTCACCCCAGTACAGAGATCTGGACCTAAATCAATCGGTTTTTGCACTCCACACCACCCCAGTTCAGACATGGTGGAGTTCTGGACTTTTTTGGTTCCGTCCAGAGGTGTCAGGGTACAACACCCGAAGACCCCGGAGTTCCACCTGCCTTGGTGCACAAATGAACAGAAACACGGGCTTCTCGATGGTGGCGTCAAAGACCAAAGGTTTATTACTGCAGGGACACAGAAATCACAGAATCTACACACGGGCAGAATCTAGGAGACTGTTCGATTTGTACAAAGTGGGTTGCTCCTTATATACTAAAAATTGTGCTCTAGGCAAATATTTCACATGTCGGTACATTCCCAAACCTTTTGTGTCTCTAAACAATAAATATTTGGCGTTACACAGGAACTGTCGATAATATCTGATACCAAACATCACGAAGAGGGGTTCCCACCAGTCCATCACAATCCCTTGTCAATATTGCATTCAAGACCCGGACCGCCTCATCGTAAAGTTCGTTACCTCCCCCTAATAAAGGCCCAGAAGGAAAAGAGTAGAGCCAGGTGCAGGAGATAGAAAAGCGGGATAAGAGATGTTTGTGGGTTGTAAATGGGCAAGGCTACCGGCTTCGGCCGCCTAATCATGATCAGGTACAATGGACACGAAGACCAGTTTGGCAGGACTGGCCTCGGGCAGAGGAGGCAGCCTTTGTCGAGTCATGCAGCTACAGCGTGATCTGGTTTAAGGTGCACGTGTCACGTAAGAGGTGAATCTCCGGCTAAGGCTACGTGTCTTTAATCAAAGTGAAGTGAATGAAATGATCAGAGGCTATTGCATATGTGAGGGCAAGGAAACACAAAATGGCGGCCACGATCTAAGATGGATGCCGTGTGTATATCAGAAATGTGTCAGTGGAAGGAGTGCTCTTGCTCGTAGCGTAGCGAAAACACTAGGATATACTAAATGGATCATTTGCGGTTCGCTGATACTAATTTTATGTATTTCCGACAAACTTGAAAACACGGGTTCAAGTCGTCACGGAACCGTCACGGAACCTCAGACCCTCCTTTTGCCCTTACATAGGCAATTACTCAATCTATGTCTGAATCTAGTTCTATGCTCATCAGGTCAGTGACATGTTGTTGTATCATCATCCTTTCTCGTGTCTTTTCTCCAAACGCAGGTGGTTTTCTGAGACAAGTTGCAGCACAAAGACTACACAGAGCAGGACCACACTGGATAATCAGACAACATGAGAATAGGAATACTAGGATGACACCAATGACCATTAGAACCTTCCATCCCCACGCTGAGATCAGAGTCCAAACCCACTCCATAAAGGACCAGTTTCCCTCATCTACATGTATGGAGTCCGAAATCTTGTGCAACTTAGAGATCGCCTCGTAAACTGTTGGAGCATTATTAGGAATAAAGACACAGCAGCTCGATTGGATCATTCTGCATACCCCACCTCGATCTGCAAGTATAACATCTAGAACCATACGGTTCTGCAATGTCATGAGCCTATCCGCCTGAAGCTCAGCTGTCAGATTGCTAAGGGCACCAGCAGTTTCGGTAATAGTAGATTCAACTACCCGTGTTAGCTGACGTATGTTTCTACTATTGGCCATAGGCCCCCAGAACGGAAGGAAGCCTTTGAAGAAGTCTCCAGCTTCCTGACCAGCGGTATCTTCCTTGCTGAAGACACCTCTCGCTACTCTTGTTCTGTGGTAATCAGGTGAAGCAGTGTATGTCGGAGGCAATAATCGAGCAATATAACATGATCCTGAGAAGTCGGCAGGCAACCATGTATAAGCTCTGTCTCGACAGATGAAGTAGGTACCCCTGGCAGTAAGGAAGGCAGGGGAAGAGTTAGCCGGAAACACATAAGTCTCTACGCACTCACTCCTCCCTAGCTGAGCTCTCGGATTTCTCCCATTACCTTGCAAACAGACCTGACCTCGGTGAGGTACGACCCAGATTGGAGTTGAGCTTTTACGCTTGCTTTCTCCTAAACTAAGGCGATACTCTGAAGTATTCCAACTTAAATATACTCGCAATTCGTCTCTAGGGTAAGATGGAGTATTATTGACGTCTTTGATCATGTCAATAATTCCCTGGACTAAAGCTTTGTTAGCAGAGTTATATTTAGTGGAACGTGGTGGACGTGGAGGATAGGTCTCAAGAGCATAAGCAAAGATGGTTTGAAGGGCCTGAAATGATCCATTGTAGCTGAAAGGCAAAACCAGATAGGGAATACCTTTATCCATAGTGTGAGGTATCAAGCCACACACCCAGCAGTCTGTCGTGTTAACTACCAGTTGGTGTTGATGCAAGAGCTGTACAAAAGTATTATTAATGAATTCTGAGCGTCGAGCTTGCTCATGTTCCGGAAACGAGTGAAAAGAGTGTATAGAAGAAACAGTAGAAATAGCAGGATCAAGGGGAGGTACTGTAGATACTGGCACAAAAATCAAATTTATGCTAAAGACAATTCCACCCACCAGTGTTGCTAAAACAATCAAAAATGTAATGGCACATTGCATCAAGAAACATTTGCTATGAAGAATTCTATTTAGTCTGTTTCTGCGAACGTAAATCACATTTTCTCGTTGCAGCGCAGGAAGTTCCATCTTCTACAATCCGCTCGCGACCACTGATGATGTGTACGTAGATGAAAATGCCTCTGTCAGCCCTGGGAGTTCCCAGTACTAACAGAAAGATCGACCTTGTGTCAGACCCCTGCAAATTCAAACTAGGCACACAGCCACGACCCTACGGCTACCCAGACGGCAAGGCAATTTATTAAAAACAATAAACAATAGCAAACTTCCTGGCTGAAAAGCAAAAAAGTCCAATGTATATAAATATCAAAATCACAATATGCAGTTGCCTGCTTTATTTGTCCTTTTTATGGCTTCTAAGGTTGTATTTCTGCTTCGCTGGTACTGTCTGATCGGAAAATAGTGTATCACTAGCAGCTGTTGCAGAGTTTACGTTCGCAGATGGCAAAGTTTCTTCTGATGCTGGAGACAAATGTTCAATGTTCAAAGTAGTCTTTTCAGGAGGAGAGTCACGTTTCAAAGTGTCAGAAATCAAATCGGCATCGCTGAAAGGGACAAATTTTGGAGTTATTTCAGATTCGGAGGCACCAATTCCCTTCTTCACCCAGTCGTCGTAGGGCAGCGGCAGTGGAACACGCTTTACGTGAGAAGCGTGGATCCAGTTCTTCCGGCCAGCAACACGTACAGCTGTCCTCGTTGCCAGTAGGATTTGGAAGGGGCCGATGTAGCGAGGCTGAAGATTCTTTGTCCTCGCGAAGTTCCGGACCACTATGAAGTCACCCGGTTTCAGTTGATGCCCTGGACTCTCCGGAGGCTTTGGTAGTGCATCAAAAACCTGTTGATGAATAAGACTTAATTTAGCAGTCAAGTCGTAAAGGTAGTCTATCAACATAGGATATTCAATGGAGCAAAATTGTTTAGGCCTTGGCACACCCCAGACATTTGCCGGGCGGCCAAATACAATCTCATATGGAGAAAGCCCTATTCTAGAATGCACTGTTGCTCTCGTTGATAACAAGGCCAAAGGAAGTGCGTCTGGCCAAGCCAAACCTGTGGATGCTTGAATTTTGGCTATTTTAAGCTTGAGGGTGCCATTGTAACCCTCGACTAAACCAGCAGACTGGGGATGGTTCGCACTATGAAATTTTTGTTTCAATCCTAGACCAGCACACACACTCTGCATAACTTTCCCTATAAACTCACTTCCGTTATCTGACCATACAATCCGTGGCATTCCATACCTAGGAAAAAATTCTTTGAGAAGAATTTTGGCAGTTGATAAAGCAGTGTTGTCCTTTAGTGGGTATGCTTCTATCCACCTGGAAAAAGCACAAACCACCACCAGGACGTATTTTAAATTGTTGCAGCGTTCCATGTGAATGAAGTCTAACTGTATTACTTCAAAGGGGCAGGAAGGAGGAGCGAAATGACCAGCTGGAGTTGGAATTCCCTTGCCAGGATTATGCATCAAGCACACCATACAATTTTTCACCACTCTCTCTGCACACTTACTGATTCCCTCATTCTTCCAGACCGGAGCTAACATCTTACATATCCCTTTAGAACTTATGTGCGCCACTCCATGCGCCATCGTCACTACTGCAAGCACATATGCATCAGGCAACATCCAACGCTGCTGTTCTGTCAAATCGATCCAACATCCATTCGAGTCCAATTTGCCCGTACTTTCTCTCCATACGCGTTTCTCTTCCTCAGTCGCTTCTTTCTGAATCTCTTTCACACTTTCCATTGTGTCCTCACACATTCCAGACTCAGCAATCCATCTTGCAGACGTAGCAATGTACATTCTACTCATCATGTCTCTAGCTGTCTGTTTAGCGGTTTCATCAGCAAAGGCATTTCCCCGACCAACATCATCCGTGATTGCTTTATGAGCACTGCACTTCACAATCGCAACTTCAGTCGGTAAGGTTAGAGATTCTAACAAGTCGTTAACTAGCTGACCATGTTGGATCTTAGTCCCATGGGACGTAATGAAACCCCTTTCTCTCCACAACCGGCCAAAACTATGGGCCACGCCAAATGCGTACTGACTATCTGTAAACACATTCACTCTCTTTCCCTTAGCTAAAACACACGCTCTCGTAAGAGCTATTAACTCTGCAGCTTGGGCAGAATTCTGACTCACTCTTGCAGTCTCCACAATCGTCTTCAAAGTCGTTACTGCGTAGGCAGCAGTCACATCACCATTCTCCAATTTAAAACATGACCCGTCCACATACAGCGTACCATCCGGGTCGGATAGAGGAGTATCCCTCAAGTCGATACGACCTTTTGTCTCTTCCTCCGTTTTGAAATAACAGTCATGTGGCTCAGAATCACTCGACTCTTGATCAGTCGGCAACAATGTTGCTGGATTCAATACATTGCATCTTTTGATCTGAATATGACTCGCTAATAACGTCAGCTCGTAACCAGATAATCTCGCACTAGTAAGGTGTTGTGTCTTCGTTCGGTTCATGAGTGTGTCCACTGCATGAGGAACCATGACCACTAGCATATTGTTCATCACCAAACCAGCAGATTGTCGAATGGAAGCTGCAGCTGCCGCTGTAGCCCTCAAACAACTAGGCAATGCTCTAGCTACCGGATCTAATGTTGATGAGAAATACGCACAAGGGCGTTGTTTATCACCAAACTTCTGTGTCAGAACACTCAACGCGCAACCTTCTCTTTCGTGAACGTAGAGCGTGAATGGCTTACTGTAATCAGGTGTGCCCAATACAGGAGCTGAACACAAAGCTTTTCGTAATTCAGCAAAACTCTTTTGACATTCATCAGACCATGGCACCGGACTCGGAACATTTTTCCCAGTCAAAGCTACCAATGGCTTTGCTAAAAGTGAAAAATTTGGAATCCACTGCCTACAGTAGGAGGTAATACCTAGAAAGGCACGTACTTCCCTCTGTGTGCGTGGAACACTCATCTGCGTAATTGCTTTTATTCTTTCTGGGGTCAACTTCCTTCCCTCCTTTGATAAGAGGTGACCTAGGTAGGTTACTTCTTGGCAGCAATATTGCATTTTGGAAGGTGACACCTTATGATTCAAATTAGACAAATGATGCAATAGTGAAATTGTAGCTGCCTTGCAAGTTTCCTTGTCATCGGCAGCCACCAAAAGATCGTCTACGTACTGTACTAGGGCAGAGCCTGGAGGAAGGACAAAAGAATCTAACTGGCTTTTTAAAGCTTGACTGTAAATGGATGGACTTTCACAATAGCCTTGTGGAGCGCGTTTAAATCTGAAACTGCGACCTCCTAAACAGAAGCCAAAAATATCTCTGCTTTCCTCGGCTATCGGAATGCTGAAAAAGGCATTCTTCAAGTCGATGACTGAGAACCAATTGGCTGTAGCGGGAATCAATGTTAGCAAGGCAGTAATGTCTGGCACTACAGGAAACTGCGGAATTACAATCTTATTAACTTCTCTAAGGTCTATGACAAACCTATAGACTGGAGGCTTTGTAGGATCTGTTCGTTTCAAAATCGGCAATACAGGACTATTACAAACATTTCCTCGCGTTTCTTCAACCACACCTTTTTTAATCAAATCTTGCACAATCAATAAGAGTGCACGCTCACCTTCATTCGATATTTTATATTGAGGAATTCTTGGAAATTTCACATTCGCTTTCAAAGTTACTACATACGGTGGAATTTCTAGTAGACCTACATCATTGGGACCAGTCGCCCAAAGAGAATCAGGGAGTGAACGTAGCTCCGGCGGGAGTGCGTCCATTGACAAGTACATCGGAGAGGTGAGTCTTTTACCCAAAGTAAGCTGTACTCCTTCCGGAGAACAGTACAATGTCGCATATAGTCGTTTTAACAAATCTAAACCAAGCAGATTTTCATTACAACCTGTCGTCAAAATTAAGGGTGCTTTCAATTGACACGGTCCAACAGAAATAGACAAAGGACCAGATATCGGGTTGTACACAGGGGCGCCTGAAAAACCTACGGAAACATTTGTTGAGCCAGACAAAGGTGCGCCAGGGAGTTTCGCATGCATGATAGAACTTTTCGCGGCACCAGTATCCAACAGAAACGGTTCGACTACACCTGATGTTGCTACTGCGACATAAGGCCCACTCTGATCCACTGGAACTGATACTACTCCCTCTCTCTGTCCATGGCTGTCCTAGTACCCATTTTGTTGAAAACCCTCTTCAACTTCACAATAATCCTCAACAAGATATTGCTGAGATCTAGTTTGCTGAACAGATTGTCCATTTCTCTGATCAAAGTGATTGGAAGGACGATCATTCGTTTGTGGAGGCATAGCACCTCGTCCTCGTCCTCTAGAATTCTGCGCATAACCACCACGACCTCTCTGAGCTGCTGCCGCATTATTTTGCGCTAAGATCGGACAATCATTTTTATAGTGACCCTCTTTCTTACAGTACGCGCACTGATTCCACTGATATTGAGGCCTGGTCGAATTATAATCTGTCTTTTGATACGAATTCTGTTGCATATTAGTCTGATTCGTGCGAGGCGGATACGCCTGCTGTAAAAGAACTTTAGTCTTTAAATCTTTCGTTTTCTTCTCTGATTTCTCCTTTTCCTCTTTATCCCTATTTTCATAGTACTGTGCAGTCGCAAGTATTTGCGCTGTCGTAGATACAGCCCACGCACTTTCTGAGTCTTTCAATTTATTGCATAATTCGGGTAACAAATTATGCACAAATTTATCGACAAACAATCTCTGTCCTCCTTCAGTGCTCATGTCCTGACCACTATGATCCACAAAAGTCTCTTCGAACCTCGTGAAGAAGTCGGAGACACTTTCGTCTTTCTTCTGCTTGCATGCGGATAATTTATCCCAATTAACACGCAATGCTGGCATCAGAGTCTTCATTAAATCTATTATTCTACCTGGCAGATTAGCGATCAAAGGTTCAGGTTTCGCACCACCTATTTGTTGATTATCTGCTGCAGTGATAGCTGCCCAATCACCACCTAAAGCAGCCTGATGATCCTCTCTACGAATTTTAGCCCACACTGGTTGTGGAACTACATTACCAAACAACATATCAATGTCGGCTAAGTTCATTATACAAGCCTCAACTGTCTGTGTTAATTCCTTGTAATATCCGGCTGGATTCTTACGTGGGTCTGGCAAGGCCTGTTTCACTGCTAACACTTCTGCTCGCTTCCACGGAATATGTATCCATACTCTTTGGAACTGTGCTGGAGCAGCTGCAATACCCGCATTATCATCACGTTGTACTGCTTCGCGCCAAATTGGAGGAACTTCCCTCATAGGATATTGGCGACTTGGCTTCATTCTACCTTTCTCTAAATCTCTCGGGGAACGAAGAGATGGATCAATCCTAAAACTCAAAATGAGTTCCATCGCTTCCTTTATATTATCGCCCACTATCATTCCAGCAGCAAACTCTTTTTGAATTTTAATTAAATCTTCCAAATCTGATTCGACATCGTCTTCTTCTATTTCCTCACGCAACAACGAGCACATCTCGTCGAAGACGTATCGCTGCGTTGGCTCTCCCCATTGCATAAATGTCTCTAACACATCTTTCGTACTATATCTTCTAACTTTTGTAATCCATCTGAGAGCTGTGGAGTCTAAAACTCCCCGTTCCTCAGTACTTGGAAGCTGACTCCGTCTCTGAACAGAGTCAGGAGTAGGAGTCTTAATCAAGGTTTTATATATAGGCGACAGCATATTAGTAACAGAATCAGTGATTCTTCGACGAACAGAAAGTGGAGTTAGTACACTCGCAGACATAGAAAATGCAGTAGAGGTAGGAATAGATGACGGAACAGTAGGAGTATCGAGGAAAATAGTTTGAGGACCAATAGGTACAGTGGTAGATATAGGAGCGGGCAGTGCAGGAAGAGGAGGAGCTGTAGGAACATTTACATTCACCACAGGAGGTATAGGAACTTGATTCTGAGGAACAAGAACACCAGGTTGTCCAGCAACCGGCAATTGAACATTCGGTATAAGTGGAGCCGCAGCACCTTGTGCATACGGTGGAGGCGACCGTAACAGATAAGATAGCAGAGGATCGTTTTCAGAATCCTCCAGTATCTTAGCCATTTTCGATGGCAAGGCAGGATAGCACTTGTCAATCGCTAAGTTACGCTCTCTAATGGCTACATCTATGGCTTTCTCACACTCGTCAGCCTGCAACTGCTTAGTCGCTTGCTCTAGAGTTAACTCTTCTTGTTCTTTTTGCTCTTTCTTCAACCTTTTCATTTCTCTCTGTTTGGATTCTTTCCGCCAATAACGGAAGGAATCAAACATTGCCGGCCGGGCTTTCTTCCTAAACAATTTCTCTTCTAAATTGTCGAGAATCTCTTGTTCAAAACTACCATGCAGTGGCCAACTAAGGACACCATCCTTCTTACAATAGCGGACCCATATCTCATTATAAGTTATAGGACCCACACCATACTTGCAATATAAATCATAAAGGGGAGTCCCAATCGGAGGAACCAGACAAGAGTCCTCTAATTGTGAGTCACTGTTGCAACTAAAACAAGACAACATTTTCCGACTTACCATTTTCAGTCCGGAACACAAAACAAACAAACACGAAACAAATTTGTGCACTTGAACCAAGAACTTAGGCCTACAAAAAAAACGAACTGATGTATCGATACCCAAAACTGAACCAAATAGATTATCGTAACCAGAACAACTAGTGATAATCTTACGAAACCAAACCAAACCAAGAACCGATCAAGGATTTTTAACAATCCTCACAAAAGTAACCAGCTAGCTATCACTAAATACTTAACTGAGGCACTGAAGACGTCACCAAGGAGAAACCCGTCACGTTTCGCCGTACTAAGGACTGCACCACTTCGGGTCCAAGACAGGGCGACGGTCAAGGCAACGGCCCACTGCAGCCGTCCTGAACGGGAACCCTCGTGGAAGAGAACTTCAGGGCCACTTTTGCGATATGCCGGGATCGATGAAGTGGGGCGCCTCCCTCAGGAATCTTCACACGAAGCTTCTCGAACTCTTCAGGCTTTTGGACCGGTACCGAATGACGTGGCCCCACGTTGGGCGCCAATTGGAGTTCTGGACTTTTTTGGTTCCGTCCAGAGGTGTCAGGGTACAACACCCGAAGACCCCGGAGTTCCACCTGCCTTGGTGCACAAATGAACAGAAACACGGGCTTCTCGATGGTGGCGTCAAAGACCAAAGGTTTATTACTGCAGGGACACAGAAATCACAGAATCTACACACGGGCAGAATCTAGGAGACTGTTCGATTTGTACAAAGTGGGTTGCTCCTTATATACTAAAAATTGTGCTCTAGGCAAATATTTCACATGTCGGTACATTCCCAAACCTTTTGTGTCTCTAAACAATAAATATTTGGCGTTACACAGGAACTGTCGATAATATCTGATACCAAACATCACGAAGAGGGGTTCCCACCAGTCCATCACAATCCCTTGTCAATATTGCATTCAAGACCCGGACCGCCTCATCGTAAAGTTCGTTACCTCCCCCTAATAAAGGCCCAGAAGGAAAAGAGTAGAGCCAGGTGCAGGAGATAGAAAAGCGGGATAAGAGATGTTTGTGGGTTGTAAATGGGCAAGGCTACCGGCTTCGGCCGCCTAATCATGATCAGGTACAATGGACACGAAGACCAGTTTGGCAGGACTGGCCTCGGGCAGAGGAGGCAGCCTTTGTCGAGTCATGCAGCTACAGCGTGATCTGGTTTAAGGTGCACGTGTCACGTAAGAGGTGAATCTCCGGCTAAGGCTACGTGTCTTTAATCAAAGTGAAGTGAATGAAATGATCAGAGGCTATTGCATATGTGAGGGCAAGGAAACACAAAATGGCGGCCACGATCTAAGATGGATGCCGTGTGTATATCAGAAATGTGTCAGTGGAAGGAGTGCTCTTGCTCGTAGCGTAGCGAAAACACTAGGATATACTAAATGGATCATTTGCGGTTCGCTGATACTAATTTTATGTATTTCCGACAAACTTGAAAACACGGGTTCAAGTCGTCACGGAACCGTCACGGAACCTCAATGGCCATATGCAAATCAGTCTGACCCTGTGCCTCATGGGAACAGTCCAGCCCGAACTGCCAAGCCATGCCTTCCCTGGACCGGAAACAAGCTTCTGATGACCGGTTTCTGGCATTCCAGCCGTCTTCAGCCCGGCTTGCTTGAATCCAGTGGTGTGGAGAGCATGGGACTCACGTCTGAGCATAACCATCCCACTCGGGTGACAAATGCAAAAACTACAGTTGATGGACAGAATGCAGAACAATATCATACATTCACCCCAGTTCAGAGATCTGGGCCTAAATACATAGTTTTTTTGCACTCCACACCACCCCAGTTCAGACATGGCCATATGCAAATCAGTTTGACCCTGTGCCTCATGGGAACAGTCCAGCCCGAACTGCCAAGCCATGCCTTCCCTGGACCGGAAACAAGCTTCAGAGGACCGGTTTCTGGCATTCCAGCTGTCTTCAGCCCGGCTTGCTTGAATCCAGTGGTGTGGAGAGCATGGGACTCACGTCTGAGCATACCCATCCCACTCGGGGTGACAAATGCAAAAACCACAGTTGATGGACAGAATGCAGAACAATGTCATACATTCATCCCAGTACAGAGATCTGGGCCTAAATCAATCGGTTTTTGCACTCCACACCACCCCAGTTCAGACATGGCCATATGCAAATCAGTCTGACCCTGTGCCTCATGGGAACAGTCCAGCCCGAACTGCCAAGCCATGCCTTCCCTGGACCGGAAACAAGCTTCTGAGGACCGGTTTCTGGCATTCCAGCCGTCTTCAGCCCGGCTTGCTTGAATCCAGTGGTGTGGAGAGCATGGGACTCACGTCTGAGAATACCCATCCCACTCGGGGTGATAAATGCAAAAGCCACAGTTGATGAACAGAATGCAGAACACTGTCATAAATTCACCCCAGTTCAGAGATCTGGGCCTAAATCCATGGTTTTTTTGCACTCCACACCACTCCAGGTCAGACATGGTTATATGCAAATCAGTCTGACCCTGTGCATCATGGGAACAGTCCAGCCCAAACTGCAAAGCCATGCCTTCCCTGGACCGGAAACAAGCTTCCGAGGACCGGTTTCTGGCATTCCAGCCGTCTTCAGCCAGGCTTGCTTGAATCCAGTGGTGTGGAGAGCATGGGACTCACGTCTGAGCATACCCATCCCACTCGGGGTGACAAATGCAAAAACCACAGTTGATGGACAGAATGCAGAACAATGTCATACATTCACTCCAGTACAGAGATCTGGGCCTAAATCAATCGGTTTTTGCACTCCACACCACCCCAGTTCAGACATGGCCATATGCAAATCAGTCTGACCCTGTGCCTCATGGGAACAGTCCAGCCCGAACTGCCAAGCCATGCCTTCCCTGGACCGGAAACAGGCTTCTGAGGACCGGTTTCTGGCATTCCAGCCGTCTTCAGCCCGGCTTGCTTGAATCCAGTGGTGTGGAGAGCATGGGACTCACGTCTGAGCATACCCATCCCACTCGGGGTGACAAATGCAAAATCCACAGTTGATGGACAGAATGCAGAACAATATCATACATTCACCCCATTACAGAGATCTGGGCCTAAATCCATCGTTTTTTTGCACTCCACACCACCCCAGTTCAGACATGGCCATATGCAAATCAGTCTGACCCTGTGCCTCATGGGAACAGTCCAGCCCGAACTGCCAAGCCATGCCTTCCCTGGACCGGAATCAAGCTTTTGAGGACCGGTTTCTGGCATTCCAGCGTCTTCAGCCCGGCTTGCTTGAATCCAGTGGTGTGCAGAGCATGGGACTCACGTCTGAGCATACCCATCCCACTCGGGGTGACAAATGCAAAAACCACAGTTGATGGGCAGAATGCAGAACAATATCATCCATTCACCCCAGTACAGAGATCTGGGCCTAAATCCATCGTTTTTTTGCACTCCACACCACCCCAGTTCTGACATGGCCATATGCAAATCAGTCTGACCCTGTGCCTCATGGGAACAGTCCAGCCAGGACTGCCAAGCCATGCCTTCCCTGGACCGGAAAGAAGCTTCTGAGTACCGGTTTCTGGAATTCCAGCCGTCTTCAGCCCGGCTTGCTTGAATCCAGTGGTGTGGAGAGCATGGGACTCACGTCTGAGAATACCCATCCCACTGGGGGTGACAAATGCAAAAGCCACAGTTGATGGACAGAATAGAGAACAATGTCATAAATTCACCCCAGTGCAGAGATCTGGGCCTAAATCCATCGTTTTTTTGCACTCCACACCACTCCAGGTCAGACATGGTTATATGCAAATCAGTCTGACCCTGTGCCTTATGGGAATAGTCCAGCCCGAACTGCAAAGCCATACCTTCCCTGGACCGGAAACAAGCTTCCGAGGACCGGTTTCTGGCATTCCAGCCGTCTTCAGCCGGCTTGCTTGAATCCAGTGGTGTGGAGAGCATGGGACTCACGTCTGAGCATACCCATCCCACTCGGGGTGACAAATGCAAAAACTACAGTTGATGGCCAGAATGCAGAACAATATCATACATTCACCCCAGTACAGAGATCTGGGCCTAAATCCATCTTTTTTTGCACTCCACACCACCCCAGTTCAGACATGGCCATATGCAAATCAGTCTGATCCTGTGCCTCATGGGAACAGTCCAGCCCGAACTGCCAAGCCATGCCATCCCTGGACCGGAAATAAGCTTCCAAGGACCGGTTACTGGCATTCCAGCCATTTTCAGCCCGGCTTGCTTGAATCCAGTGGTTTGGAGAGCATGGGACTCACGTCTGAGCATAACCATCCCACTCGGAGTGACAAATGCAAAAACCACAGTTGATGGACAGAATGCAGAACAATATCATACATTCACCCCAGTACAGAGATCTGAGCTTAAATCCATCGTTTTTTTGCACTCCACACCACCCCAGTTTAGACATGGCCATATGCAAATCAGTCTGACCCTGTGCCTCATGGGAACAGTCCGGACCGAACTGCCAAGCCATGCCTTCCCTGGACCGGAAACAAGCTTCCGAGGACCGGTTTCTGGCATTCCATCCATCTTCAGCCCCGCTTGCTTGAATCCAGTGGTTTGGAGAGCATGGGACTCACGTCTGAGCATAACCATCCCACTCGGGTGACAAAGGCAAAAACCACAGTTGATGGACAGAATGCAGAACAATGTCATACATTCACCCCAGTTCAGAGATCTGGGCCTAAATACATAGTTTTTTTGCACTCCACACCACCCCAGTTCAGACATGGCCATATGCAAATCAGTTTGACCCTGTGCCTCATGGGAACAGCCCAGCCCGAACTGCCAAGCCATGCCTTCCCTGGACCAGAAACAAGCTTCAGAGGACCGGTTTCTGGCATTCCAGCTGTCTTCAGCCCGGCTTGCTTGAATCCAGTGGTGTGGAGAGCATGGGAGTCACGTCTGAGCATACCCATCCCACTCGGGGTGACAAATGCAAAAACCACAGTTGATGGACAGAATGCAGAACAATGTCATACATTCATCCCAGTACAGAGCTTTGGGCCTAAATCAATCGGTTTTTGCACTCCACACCACCCCAGTTCAGACATGGCCATATGCAAATCAGTCTGACCCTGTGCCTCATGGGAACAGTCCAGCCCGAACTGCCAAGCCATGCCTTCCCTGGACCGGAAACAAGCTTCTGAGGACCGGTTTCTGGCATTCCAGCCGTCTTCCGCCCGGCTTGCTTGAATCCAGTGGTGTGGAGAGCATGGAACTCACGTCTGAGAATACCCATCCCACTCGGGGTGATAAATGCAAAAGCCACAGTTGATGGACAGAATGCAGAACAATGTCATAAATTCACCCCAGTTCAGAGATCTGGGCCTAAATCCATTGTTTTTTTGCACTCCACACCACTCCAGGTCAGACATGGTTATATGCAAATCAGTCTGACCCTGTGCATCATGGGAACAGTCCAGCCCAAACTGCAAAGCCATGCCTTCCCTGGACGGGAAACAAGCTTCCGAGGACCGGTTTCTGGCATTCCAGCCGTCTTCAGCCCGGCTTGCTTGAATCCAGTGGTGTGGAGAGCATGGGACTCACGTCTGAGCATACCCATCCCACTCGGGGTGACAAATGCAAAAACCACAGTTGATGGACAGAATGCAGAACAATGTCATACATTCACCCCAGTACAGAGATCTGGACCTAAATCAATCGGTTTTTGCACTCCACACCACCCCAGTTCAGACATGGCCATATGCAAATCAGTCTGACCCTGTGCCTCATGGGAACAGTCCAGCCCGAACTGCCAAGCCATGCCTTCCCTGGACCGGAAACAAGCTTCTGATGACCGGTTTCTGGCATTCCAGCCGTCTTCAGCCCGGCTTGCTTGAATCCAGTGGTGTGGAGAGCATGGGACTCACGTCTGAGCATAACCATCCCACTCGGGTGACAAATGCAAAAACTACAGTTGATGGACAGAATGCAGAACAATATCATACATTCACCCCAGTTCAGAGATCTGGGCCTAAATACATAGTTTTTTTGCACTCCACACCACCCCAGTTCAGACATGGCCATATGCAAATCAGTTTGACCCTGTGCCTCATGGGAACAGTCCAGCCCGAACTGCCAAGCCATGCCTTCCCTGGACCGGAAACAAGCTTCAGAGGACCGGTTTCTGGCATTCCAGCTGTCTTCAGCCCGGCTTGCTTGAATCCAGTGGTGTGGAGAGCATGGGACTCACGTCTGAGCATACCCATCCCACTCGGGGTGACAAATGCAAAAACCACAGTTGATGGACAGAATGCAGAACAATGTCATACATTCATCCCAGTACAGAGATCTGGGCCTAAATCAATCGGTTTTTGCACTCCACACCACCCCAGTTCAGACATGGCCATATGCAAATCAGTCTGACCCTGTGCCTCATGGGAACAGTCCAGCCCGAACTGCCAAGCCATGCCTTCCCTGGACCGGAAACAAGCTTCTGAGGACCGGTTTCTGGCATTCCAGCCGTCTTCAGCCCGGCTTGCTTGAATCCAGTGGTGTGGAGAGCATGGGACTCACGTCTGAGAATACCCATCCCACTCGGGGTGATAAATGCAAAAGCCACAGTTGATGAACAGAATGCAGAACACTGTCATACATTCACCCCAGTTCAGAGATCTGGGCCTAAATCCATTGTTTTTTTGCACTCCACACCACTCCAGGTCAGACATGGTTATATGCAAATCAGTCTGACCCTGTGCATCATGGGAACAGTCCAGCCCAAACTGCAAAGCCATGCCTTCCCTGGACCGGAAACAAGCTTCCGAGGACCGGTTTCTGGCATTCCAGCCGTCTTCAGCCAGGCTTGCTTGAATCCAGTGGTGTGGAGAGCATGGGACTCACGTCTGAGCATACCCATCCCACTCGGGGTGACAAATGCAAAAACCACAGTTGATGGACAGAATGCAGAACAATGTCATACATTCACTCCAGTACAGAGATCTGGGCCTAAATCAATCGGTTTTTGCACTCCACACCACCCCAGTTCAGACATGGCCATATGCAAATCAGTCTGACCCTGTGCCTCATGGGAACAGTCCAGCCCGAACTGCCAAGCCATGCCTTCCCTGGACCGGAAACAGGCTTCTGAGGACCGGTTTCTGGCATTCCAGCCGTCTTCAGCCCGGCTTGCTTGAATCCAGTGGTGTGGAGAGCATGGGACTCACGTCTGAGCATACCCATCCCACTCGGGGTGACAAATGCAAAATCCACAGTTGATGGACAGAATGCAGAACAATATCATACATTCACCCCATTACAGAGATCTGGGCCTAAATCCATCGTTTTTTTGCACTCCACACCACCCCAGTTCAGACATGGCCATATGCAAATCAGTCTGACCCTGTGCCTCATGGGAACAGTCCAGCCCGAACTGCCAAGCCATGCCTTCCCTGGACCGGAATCAAGCTTTTGAGGACCGGTTTCTGGCATTCCAGCGTCTTCAGCCCGGCTTGCTTGAATCCAGTGGTGTGCAGAGCATGGGACTCACGTCTGAGCATACCCATCCCACTCGGGGTGACAAATGCAAAAACCACAGTTGATGGGCAGAATGCAGAACAATATCATCCATTCACCCCAGTACAGAGATCTGGGCCTAAATCCATCGTTTTTTTGCACTCCACACCACCCCAGTTCTGACATGGCCATATGCAAATCAGTCTGACCCTGTGCCTCATGGGAACAGTCCAGCCAGGACTGCCAAGCCATGCCTTCCCTGGACCGGAAAGAAGCTTCTGAGTACCGGTTTCTGGAATTCCAGCCGTCTTCAGCCCGGCTTGCTTGAATCCAGTGGTGTGGAGAGCATGGGACTCACGTCTGAGAATACCCATCCCACTGGGGGTGACAAATGCAAAAGCCACAGTTGATGGACAGAATAGAGAACAATGTCATAAATTCACCCCAGTGCAGAGATCTGGGCCTAAATCCATCGTTTTTTTGCACTCCACACCACTCCAGGTCAGACATGGTTATATGCAAATCAGTCTGACCCTGTGCCTTATGGGAATAGTCCAGCCCGAACTGCAAAGCCATACCTTCCCTGGACCGGAAACAAGCTTCCGAGGACCGGTTTCTGGCATTCCAGCCGTCTTCAGCCGGCTTGCTTGAATCCAGTGGTGTGGAGAGCATGGGACTCACGTCTGAGCATACCCATCCCACTCGGGGTGACAAATGCAAAAACTACAGTTGATGGCCAGAATGCAGAACAATATCATACATTCACCCCAGTACAGAGATCTGGGCCTAAATCCATCTTTTTTTGCACTCCACACCACCCCAGTTCAGACATGGCCATATGCAAATCAGTCTGATCCTGTGCCTCATGGGAACAGTCCAGCCCGAACTGCCAAGCCATGCCATCCCTGGACCGGAAATAAGCTTCCAAGGACCGGTTACTGGCATTCCAGCCGTTTTCAGCCCGGCTTGCTTGAATCCAGTGGTTTGGAGAGCATGGGACTCACGTCTGAGCATAACCATCCCACTCGGAGTGACAAATGCAAAAACCACAGTTGATGGACAGAATGCAGAACAATATCATACATTCACCCCAGTACAGAGATCTGAGCTTAAATCCATCGTTTTTTTGCACTCCACACCACCCCAGTTTAGACATGGCCATATGCAAATCAGTCTGACCCTGTGCCTCATGGGAACAGTCCGGACCGAACTGCCAAGCCATGCCTTCCCTGGACCGGAAACAAGCTTCCGAGGACCGGTTTCTGGCATTCCATCCATCTTCAGCCCCGCTTGCTTGAATCCAGTGGTTTGGAGAGCATGGGACTCACGTCTGAGCATAACCATCCCACTCGGGTGACAAAGGCAAAAACCACAGTTGATGGACAGAATGCAGAACAATGTCATACATTCACCCCAGTTCAGAGATCTGGGCCTAAATACATAGTTTTTTTGCACTCCACACCACCCCAGTTCAGACATGGCCATATGCAAATCAGTTTGACCCTGTGCCTCATGGGAACAGCCCAGCCCGAACTGCCAAGCCATGCCTTCCCTGGACCAGAAACAAGCTTCAGAGGACCGGTTTCTGGCATTCCAGCTGTCTTCAGCCCGGCTTGCTTGAATCCAGTGGTGTGGAGAGCATGGGAGTCACGTCTGAGCATACCCATCCCACTCGGGGTGACAAATGCAAAAACCACAGTTGATGGACAGAATGCAGAACAATGTCATACATTCATCCCAGTACAGAGCTTTGGGCCTAAATCAATCGGTTTTTGCACTCCACACCACCCCAGTTCAGACATGGCCATATGCAAATCAGTCTGACCCTGTGCCTCATGGGAACAGTCCAGCCCGAACTGCCAAGCCATGCCTTCCCTGGACCGGAAACAAGCTTCTGAGGACCGGTTTCTGGCATTCCAGCCGTCTTCCGCCCGGCTTGCTTGAATCCAGTGGTGTGGAGAGCATGGAACTCACGTCTGAGAATACCCATCCCACTCGGGGTGATAAATGCAAAAGCCACAGTTGATGGACAGAATGCAGAACAATGTCATAAATTCACCCCAGTTCAGAGATCTGGGCCTAAATCCATTGTTTTTTTGCACTCCACACCACTCCAGGTCAGACATGGTTATATGCAAATCAGTCTGACCCTGTGCATCATGGGAACAGTCCAGCCCAAACTGCAAAGCCATGCCTTCCCTGGACGGGAAACAAGCTTCCGAGGACCGGTTTCTGGCATTCCAGCCGTCTTCAGCCCGGCTTGCTTGAATCCAGTGGTGTGGAGAGCATGGGACTCACGTCTGAGCATACCCATCCCACTCGGGGTGACAAATGCAAAAACCACAGTTGATGGACAGAATGCAGAACAATGTCATACATTCACCCCAGTACAGAGATCTGGACCTAAATCAATCGGTTTTTGCACTCCACACCACCCCAGTTCAGACATGGCCATATGCAAATCAGTCTGACCCTGTGCCTCATGGGAACAGTCCAGCCCGAACTGCCAAGCCATGCCTTCCCTGGACCGGAAACAAGCTTCTGATGACCGGTTTCTGGCATTCCAGCCGTCTTCAGCCCGGCTTGCTTGAATCCAGTGGTGTGGAGAGCATGGGACTCACGTCTGAGCATAACCATCCCACTCGGGTGACAAATGCAAAAACTACAGTTGATGGACAGAATGCAGAACAATATCATACATTCACCCCAGTTCAGAGATCTGGGCCTAAATACATAGTTTTTTTGCACTCCACACCACCCCAGTTCAGACATGGCCATATGCAAATCAGTTTGACCCTGTGCCTCATGGGAACAGTCCAGCCCGAACTGCCAAGCCATGCCTTCCCTGGACCGGAAACAAGCTTCAGAGGACCGGTTTCTGGCATTCCAGCTGTCTTCAGCCCGGCTTGCTTGAATCCAGTGGTGTGGAGAGCATGGGACTCACGTCTGAGCATACCCATCCCACTCGGGGTGACAAATGCAAAAACCACAGTTGATGGACAGAATGCAGAACAATGTCATACATTCATCCCAGTACAGAGATCTGGGCCTAAATCAATCGGTTTTTGCACTCCACACCACCCCAGTTCAGACATGGCCATATGCAAATCAGTCTGACCCTGTGCCTCATGGGAACAGTCCAGCCCGAACTGCCAAGCCATGCCTTCCCTGGACCGGAAACAAGCTTCTGAGGACCGGTTTCTGGCATTCCAGCCGTCTTCAGCCCGGCTTGCTTGAATCCAGTGGTGTGGAGAGCATGGGACTCACGTCTGAGAATACCCATCCCACTCGGGGTGATAAATGCAAAAGCCACAGTTGATGAACAGAATGCAGAACACTGTCATACATTCACCCCAGTTCAGAGATCTGGGCCTAAATCCATTGTTTTTTTGCACTCCACACCACTCCAGGTCAGACATGGTTATATGCAAATCAGTCTGACCCTGTGCATCATGGGAACAGTCCAGCCCAAACTGCAAAGCCATGCCTTCCCTGGACCGGAAACAAGCTTCCGAGGACCGGTTTCTGGCATTCCAGCCGTCTTCAGCCAGGCTTGCTTGAATCCAGTGGTGTGGAGAGCATGGGACTCACGTCTGAGCATACCCATCCCACTCGGGGTGACAAATGCAAAATCCACAGTTGATGGACAGAATGCAGAACAATATCATACATTCACCCCATTACAGAGATCTGGGCCTAAATCCATCGTTTTTTTGCACTCCACACCACCCCAGTTCAGACATGGCATATGCAAATCAGTCTGACCCTGTGCCTCATGGGAACAGTCCAGCCCGAACTGCCAAGCCATGCCTTCCCTGGACCGGAATCAAGCTTTTGAGGACCGGTTTCTGGCATTCCAGCGTCTTCAGCCCGGCTTGCTTGAATCCAGTGGTGTGCAGAGCATGGGACTCACGTCTGATCATACCCATCCGACTCGGGGTGACAAATGCAAAAACCGCAGTTGATGGACTGAATGCAGAACAGTGTCATACATTCACCCCAGTACAGAGATCTGGGCATAAATCCATCGTTTTTTCGCACTCCACACCACCCCAGTTTAGACATGGCCATATGCAAATCAGTCTGACCCTGTGCCTCATGGGAACAGTCCAGCCCGAACTGCCAAGCCATGCCTTCCCTGGACCGGAAACAAGCTTCGAGGACCGGTTTCTGGCATTCCAGCCGTCTTCAGCCCGGCTTGCTTCAATCCAGTGGTGTGGAGAGCATGGGACTCACGTCTGAGCATACCCATCCCACTCGGGGTGACAAATGCAAAAACCACAGTTGATGGGCAGAATGCAGAACAATATCATCCATTCACCCCAGTACAGAGATCTAGGCCTAAATCCATCGTTTTTTTGCACTCCACACCACCCCAGTTCTGACATGGCCATATGCAAATCAGTCTGACCCTGTGCCTCATGGGAACAGTCCAGCCCGGACTGCCAAGCCATGCCTTCCCTGGACCGGAAAGAAGCTTCTGAGTACCGGTTTCTGGAATTCCAGCCGTCTTCAGCCCGGCTTGCTTGAATCCAGTGGTGTGGAGAGCATGGGACTCACGTCTGAGAATACCCATCCCACTCGGGGTGACAAATGCAAAAGCCACAGTTGATGGACAGAATAGAGAACAATGTCATAAATTCACCCCAGTGCAGAGATCTGGGCCTAAATCCATCGTTTTTTTGCACTCCACACCACTCCAGGTCAGACATGGTTATATGCAAATCAGTCTGACCCTGTGCCTTATGGGAATAGTCCAGCCCGAACTGCAAAGCCATACCTTCCCTGGACCGGAAACAAGCTTCCGAGGACCGGTTTCTGGCATTCCAGCCGTCTTCAGCCGGCTTGCTTGAATCCAGTGGTGTGGAGAGCATGGGACTCACGTCTGAGCATACCCATCCCACTCGGGGTGACAAATGCAAAAACTACAGTTGATGGACAGAATGCAGAACAATATCATACATTCACCCCAGTACAGAGATTTGGGCCTAAATCCATCTTTTTTTGCACTCCACACCACCCCAGTTCAGACATGGCCATATGCAAATCAGTCTGATCCTGTGCCTCATGGGAACAGTCCAGCCCGAACTGCCAAGCCATGCCATCCCTGGACCGGAAATAAGCTTCCAAGGACCGGTTACTGGCATTCCAGCCGTTTTCAGCCCGGCTTGCTTGAATCCAGTGGTGTGGAGAGCATGGGACTCACGTCTGACCATACCCATCCCACTCGGGTGACAAAGGCAAAAACCACAGTTGATGGACAGAATACAGAACAATGTCATACATTCACCCCAGTACAGAGATCTGGGCCTAAATCCATCGTTTTGTTGCACTCCACACCACCCCAGTTTAGACATGGCCATATGCAAATCAGTCTGACCCTGTGCCTCATGGGAACAGTCCAGCCCGAACTGCCAAGCCATGCCTTCCCTGGACCGGAAACAAGCTTCCAAGGACCGGTTTCTGGCATTCCAGCCATCTTCAGCCCCGCTTGCTTGAATCCAGTGGTTTGGAGAGCATGGGACTCACGTCTGAGCATAACCATCCCACTCGGGTGACAAAGGCAAAAACCACAGTTGATGGACAGAATGCAGAACAATGTCATACATTCAACCCAGTTCAGAGATCTGGGCCTAAATACATAGTTTTTTTGCACTCCACACCACCCCAGTTCAGACATGGCCATATGCAAATCAGTTTGACCCTGTGCCTCATGGGAACAGTCCAGCCCGAACTGCCAAGCCATGCCTTCCCTGGACCGGAAACAAGCTTCAGAGGACCGGTTTCTGGCATTCCAGCTGTCTTCAGCCCGGCTTGCTTGAATCCAGTGGTGTGGAGAGCATGGGACTCACGTCTGAGAATACTCATCCCACTCGGGGTGACAAATGCAAAAGCCACAGTTAATGGACAGAATGCAGAACAATGTCATAAATTCACCCCAGTACAGAGATCTGGGCCTAAATCCATCGTTTTGTTGCACTCCACACCACTCCAGGTCAGACATGGTTATATGCAAATCAGTCTGACCCTGTGCCTCATGGGAACAGTCCAGCCCGAACTGCAAAGCCATGCCTTCCCTGGAACTGAAACAAGCTTCCGAGGACCGGTTTCTGGCATTCCAGCCGTCCTCAGCCCTGTTTGCTTGAATCCAGTGGTGTGGAGAGCATGGGACTCACGTCTGAGAATACCCATCCCACTCAGGGGGACAAATCCAAAAGCAACAGTTGATGGACAGAATGCAGAACAATGTCATAAATTCACCCCAGTACAGAGATCTGGGCCTAAATCCATCGTTTTTTTGCACTCCACACCACTTCAGTTCAGACATGGCCATATGCAAATCAGTCTGACCCTGTGCCTCATGGGAACAGTCCAGCCCGAACTGCCAAACCATGCCTTCCCTGGACCGGAAACAAGCTTCCGAGGACCGGTTTCTGGCATTCCAGCCGTCTTCAGCCCGACTTGCTTGAATCCAGTGGTGTGGAGAGCATGGGACTCACGTCTGGGACTCACGTCTGAGCATACCCATCCCACTCCGGGTGACAAATGCAAAAACCACAGTTGATGGACAGAATGCAGAACAATGTCATACATTCACCCCAGTACAGAGACCTGGGTCTAAATCAATCGGTTTTTGCACTGCACACCACCCCAGTTCAGACATGGCCATATGTAAATCAGTCTGACCCTGTGCCTCATGGGAACAGTCCAGCCCGAACTGCCAAGCCATGCATTCCCTGGACCGGAAACAAGCTTCCGAGGACCGGTTTCGGGCATTCCAGCCGTCTTCAGCCCGGCTTGCTTTACTTCAGTGGTGTGGAGAGCATGGGACTCACGTCTGAGCATACCCATCCCACTCGGGGTGACAAATGCAAAAACCACAGTTGATGGACAGAATGCAGAACAATATCATACATTCACCCCAGTAGAGAGATCTGGGCTTAAATCCATCGTTTTATTGCACTCCACACCACCCCAGTTCAGACATAGCCATATGCAAATCAATCTGACCCTGTGCCTCATGGGAACAGTCCAGCCCGAACTGCCAAGCCATGCCTTCCCTGGACCGGAAACAAGCTTCCGAGGACCGGTTTCTGGCATTCCAGCAGTCTTCAGCCCTGCTTGCTTGAATCCAGTGGTTTGGAGAGCATGGGACTCACGTCTGAGCATAACCATCCCACTCGGGGTGACAAATGCAAAAACCACAGTTGATGGACAGAATGCAGAACAATATCATACATTCACCCCAGTACAGAGATCTGGGCCTAAATCCATCGTTTTTTTGCACTCCACACCACCCCAGTTCAGACATGGCCATATGCAAATCAGTCTGACCCTGTGCCTCATGGGAACAGTCCAGCCCGAACTGCCAAGCCATGCCTTCCCTGGACCGGAAACAAGCTTCCATGAACCCGTTACTGGCATTCCAGCCGTCTTCAGCCCGGCTTGCTTGAATCCAGTGGTGTGGAGAGCATTGGACTCATGTCTGACCATACCCATCCCACTCGTGTGACAAAGGCAAAAACCACAGTTGATGGACAGAATGCAGAACAATATCATACATTCACCCCATTACAGAGATCTGGGCCTAAATCCATCGTTTTTTTGCACTCCACACCACCCCAGTTCAGACATGGCCATATGCAAATCAGTCTGACCCTGTGCCTCATGGGAACAGTCCAGCCCGAACTGCCAAGCGATGCCTTCCCTGGACCGGAATCAAGCTTTTGAGGACCGGTTTCTGGCATTCCAGCGTCTTCAGCCCGGCTTGCTTGAATCCAGTGGTGTGCAGAGCATGGGACTCACGTCTGATCATACCCATCCGACTCGGGGTGACAAATGCAAAAACCACAGTTGATGGACTGAATGCAGAACAGTGTCATACATTCACCCCAGTACAGAGATCTGGGCCTAAATCCATCGTTTTTTTGCACTCCACACCACCCCAGTTTAGACATAGCCATATGCAAATCAGTCTGACCCTGTGCCTCATGGGAACAGTCCAGCCCGAACTGCCAAGCCATGCCTTCCATGGACCGGAAACAAGCTTCGAGGACCGGTTTCTGGCATTCCAGCCGTCTTCAGCCCGGCTTGCTTGAATCCAGTGGTGTGGAGAGCATGGGACTCACGTCTGAGCATACCCATCCCACTCGGGGTGACAAATGCAAAAACCACAGTTGATGGGCAGAATGCAGAACAATGTCATCCATTCACCCCAGTACAGAGATCTGGGTCTAAATCAATCGGTTTTTGCACTCCACACCACCCCAGTTCAGACATGGCCATATGTAAATCAGCCTGACCCTGTGCCTCATGGGAACAGTCCAGCCCGAACTGCCAAGCCATGCCTTCCCTGGACCGGAAACAAGCTTCGAGGACCGGTTTCTGGCATTCCAGCCGTCTTCAGCCCGGCTTGCTTGAATCCAGTGGTGTGGAGAGCATGGGACTCACGTCTGAGCATACCCATCCCACTCGGGGTGACAAATGCAAAAACCACAGTTGATGGGCAGAATGCAGAACAATGTCATCCATTCACCCCAGTACAGAGATCTAGGCCTAAATCCATCGTTTTTTTGCACTCCACACCACCCCAGTTCTGACATGGCCATATGCAAATCAGTCTGACCCTGTGCCTCATGGGAACAGTCCAGCCCGGACTGCCAAGCCATGCCTTCCCTGGACCGGAAAGAAGCTTCCGAGGACCGGTTTCTGGAATTCCAGCCGTCTTCAGCCCGGCTTGCTTGAATCCAGTGGTGTGGAGAGCATGGGACTCACGTCTGAGAATACCCATCCCACTCGGGGTGACAAATGCAAAAGCCACAGTTGATGGACAGAATAGAGAACAATCTCATAAATTCACCCCAGTGCAGAGATCTGGGCCTAAATCCATCGTTTTTTTGCACTCCACACCACTCCAGGTCAGACATGGTTATATGCAAATCAGTCTGACCCTGTGCCTTATAGGAACAGTCCAGCCCGAACTGCAAAGCCATGCCTTCCCTGGACCGGAAACAAGCTTCCGAGGACCGGTTTCTGGCATTCCAGCCATCTTCAGCCGGCTTGCTTGAATCCAGTGGTGTGGAGAGCATGGGACTCACGTCTGAGCATACCCATCCCACTCGGGGTGACAAATGCAAAAAACTACAGTTGATGGACAGAATGCAGAACAATATCATACATTCACCCCAGTACAGAGATCTGGACCAAAATCCATCTTTTTTTTGCACTCCACACCACCCCAGTTCAGACATGGCCATATGCAAATCAGTCTGATCCTCTGCCTCATGGGAACAGTCCAGCCCGAACTGCCAAGCCATGCCTTCCCTGGACCGGAAACAAGCTTCCAAGGACTGGTTACTGGCATTCCAGCCGTTTTCAGCCCGGCTTGCTTGAATCCAGTGGTGTGGAGAGCATGGGACTCACGTCTGACCATACCCATCCCACTTTGGTGACAAAGGCAAAAACCACAGTTGATGGACAGAATGCAGAACAATGTCATACATTCACCCCAGTACAGAGATCTGGGCCTAAATCCATCGTTTTGTTGCACTCCACACCCCCCAGTTTAGACATGGCCATATGCAAATCAGTCTGACCCTGTGCCTCATGGGAACAGTCCAGCCCGAACTGCCAAGCCATGCCTTCCCTGGACCGGAAACAAGCTTCCGAGGACCGGTTTCTGGCATTCCAGCCATCTTCAGCCCCGCTTGCTTGAATCCAGTGGTTTGGAGAGCATGGGACTCACGTCTGAGCATAACCATCCCACTCGGGTGACAAAGGCAAAAACCACAGTTGATGGACAGAATGCAGAACAATGTCATACATTCACCCCAGTTCAGAGATCTGGGCCTAAATACATAGTTTTTTTGCACTCCACACCACCCCAGTTCAGACATGGCCATATGCAAATCAGTTTGACCCTGTGCCTCATGGGAACAGTCCAGCCCGAACTGCCAAGTCATGCCTTCCCTGGACCGGAAACAAGCTTCAGAGGACCGTGTAGGAGAGTAGGGTCTGCTATCCTATGGTCACCCCAAATTTTTGCTTTTTGCTTCACTGGTTTCTGACTTAATGTGGCTGTGGGCCTGCTAATCAGACCCACAGCCTGCTGTTCTCTCTCTAAATTACTGCCAATGCACTTTAGGTGCATTACGAATTGGAACTGGTTCACCTTATGAGCCCCTGTAGTAGTGTACCCTAGGTACCCAGGGCATAGGTGTATCCAAGGCCTACCAGGGGCTGCAGCATGTATTATGCCACCCCTGGCCTGGCCTCCATATTTGACACAACTGGCTGATCACTCAGCTGGGGTAAGTTGGTGTAATCACCTCTTACTTAGGTACAGTATGCCTGTGCCTAACCCTAAACTGGACACATATGTTCCTATCACCCACTCCTATGGAAGGCCTCATCAATCCTGGAGGCAGAGTGCTTGGAAATATGTGAGATGGTGCTCTAGCATGAGCTGAGCCTGTCTGCAGCTGTCGGGAACCACTCCCTAAGCTGTTCCGGGATACTGCCATACCATATACTCTTAAGTGCATTATAATCCTCGCGGTTAAATGCTATCTTTGGTTTGGCTTTATCAAAACATGTCGAGTAAGGTGTCATACGAATTGGAATACTATCCCCTCGCCAGTTCTGACGACGGGGATAGCATTCCACCCTTCTAGAGGGACACGACATGTGTGTAGCCTTAACCCCGGTTAAAGTTAAACAGAGCCTCAGCATCACAAAATGGATGCTGCCACCACCGACACGAGTCTGGCCTCCTGCTGCTGACCGAAACTCGGCAGATGGTGGCCTGGACAAAGGTTTTCCTGCCTTGGGAGGTGCGAGCACCACCCCAGACAGGGTTTTGTGTATTGGGTAGGACAGGGCTGAATAGAATCAGACATGCCCGGGGCACACAAGGTGTCCCCGTGCATAGGCCAGTCCAAACCGGTCCTGGGACTTTCCAGACCCAGGCTTGGCGCGGAACTGGACAAAGGAAAGGGGGTGTAACCGCCCCCCTTCCTGGTTCCTCCCAGAGGAGGGACCTAGTAGGTGATCCACCCCTCAGATTGGGAATAAGAGTGGGAGCAGTGCCATTGCACAGCAGATCATCCTGAATCAACTTTACACGAAGAAGAAGACTGGACTTCGACATTCTGCTGCACAGAAGACTGAAGAGAATCTCCCTTGTGGCCTAGGAGTGGCCACCCTGTGAACACAGGTACCAACCAGCAACTCGACGTCTGCTTTGCCGCCACCTCCCGCCGGAGCCTGAGCCCAGAGCCCGACAAGAACCAGACTCCCAGACCTCTCAGAGCCCGATCCACAGTCCCTGCAAAGAAGGGACCCGTGGAGGCACCGAGTGATGTGGGACCGGACCTCTTGGAAGACACTCGAAAAGCTGACTGCGCAGCTTCTGAGGCATCCTCGAAGTTGTGCTTTGGGGACTGAGAACCCCCACCAACGAGCAGCCCTTGCACCGAAGATCAGCCCTCCAGCATCTCCACGATCTGCGTGGGGCCCTTTTGCATTGTGCCACTCGACGCGCCATCCCGGCCACTAGCCACGTGGTCAGCGGCCATCTTGGCGACAAAACCGACGATTTACACAGCAGGTCTGGTTGCTCCAGACCTACCCAAGCTCCTGTAAAAAGGAGCACCCGCTCTAACCTTGCTGGTCCGAGTGTTAAGCATCTTTCAACTTCTGCGTGGCTTGCATTTGCCAAGGCCTGTTTGCTCCGATCAGGTCGCCGACACCGCCAACAGCGAGAAGCCTGCGTGGGACAGCTCGTGACCGACTCCTGGATGTCCTCGACCCCGGGTATCCACGTGGCTGCAGAAAGAAGCTACCCGACAACGCCTGTTTGCACCCGACATCGCCTGGTTCCAATCTGGTTCCACGGTAGTCACTGGCTAGTGACTTTGAACACTGTCCCCTCTGCTTTCAGGTCTTCACATCTTCAGATCCACCCTTGGATCCACCAGAACTCTTCACATTGAGCCGCCTGCAGCATCTTCAGCTCCAAGCACCATCGACCAGCGTGACGAAACCCGACACTACTTCGACCCTGTGCACCCGCTTCCTGTGGGTGAGGTAACTCAGCTCCGCCGGTGCTCTTGCACTGGTACACATCTCAAGGGCCTGTGTCTTAAGTTTCAGCTCCGTAGGTCACTCGGAAGGTTCCTAACTTTCTAACTTTGTACTTTTTACGCACCATAGACTTTGCATTGGAAAGTGCGTGCACTTTGAACACTGCACCCGAGTCCCGTGGGCCTTTCCCGACTTAATCATTGCTAGTCTCGAATAGCTCCAGCGATTCCCAAGGCCCTAGGCCTGTTCCCTTTCCGATTGGTATCTCTTATACCACTTTCTTAGTATATGGTTTAGGTGGCCCCTAGGGCTCATCCATATTTGTGCAACTTTTGTGTATTTTAAACTGTCTTGTGACTTAACGCTTGTGCTTCTGTGCTCATAAAGAGTCCAGGGGATTTTATAGTTAATAAATCAATATATATTTTCAATATATATCTGTGTGGTGTCCCTTTCATTTGGTATTCAAGGGGGTTGTGTATGGTATAACAGCTGGCTTCACATGCCTTTCAGAGTTTAGCCTAAGACTGCTTTGTCCACGTTACCACTAGGATAACTGGTCTACAAGGTTGAATTACAACCATCATCATAAGGGTTGCTTGGCATGGTACAAAGTGATCACTAAGAATTAGTGAGCATTATATACCAGGCCAACTTCTCACATTGGTGAGCAGCGGATTGGGATCTGAGCTTGCTGTTGTTTTACCATTACAATCTTTGAGATTATCATTTGAAAGATCATACAGGTACCTGCTAGGTACACATAAAACAAGACTAGTATACTTAAGTTCTACTGAACTTAGTTGTTGTAGAGCAAAGGGAGTAGCACACCCTAGCTACAACTACTAGATAGGTTTAGTAGGTAAACACCAGTGTAGGTAGATTGCAACACATCCACCCACACTAGAGCAATGTCTGGAGCAGAGGGTTCCACTGGGAACATCCCTGTTGAGAGTGACCCTCCAAGGGCACCATCAAAATTTGCTATTTTTTCCTTTAAGGAATTAAGACAGCTTTGTGTCTTAAGGGGTCTGAAGACAGGGCCTTCCCATACTACAGACCACCTAAGAGAGCTCTTAGACCAGTCTGAGACTCTAAAGCCCTCTAAGGCAAACCCTACAGGGAATGCTGAAGGAGGCCATCCTTCAGAGGATGACACTGTAGACACCCCTGGTCCTATCATCCTGGTAGATGAGGAAGCCTCCACCACTGGAGCTCCTCAGGTAGATGAGGAGGAAGAGGAAGAGGAAGAGGAAGAAGAGGAGGAGGTGGAAAGCAGTGAGTCAGATGATGACAGAAATAGTCAGGTGCTGGTCAGTAGGCTGAACCAGGCTAACTTAAGTGTGTTTGGGACTGAAGCAAGGCTGACCTTGCCCAGCCACCCAAATGGACTTAACCAGGGGCATAGGAGGAGGAGGAATCACTCGGGTGAATCCAATACCTCCCATGTCTCTAGAGGCTCTCATGGTCACTCCAGAAAGGAGATGACTAGCCCTCAGAGAAGGGAACATGAGGCCAAGATGAGAGAGGCTGAGCTTAGGATTCAGAGGCAAGAACTAGAGGTTGCCCTGGCCCAAGAGAAACTTGCTAGAGCAAGACAGCCTAGAGAGAGTGGGGTAATAGAACCCACTGGTGGCAGCAATATCCACAAGGATAAAGACAGGTCTTTTGATAACAGAAACCTGAGTAAGATTGTGCCCCCCTACAAAGCTGGGGATGGCATCCATAAATGGATTACTGCAATGGAGAGAGCCTGCAGAGTACAGCAGATCCCTCAGGAGCAGTGGGCAGCAATCTTGTGGCTCTCCTTTGAAGGTAGAGGCCGAGACAGACTCCTCACAGTTAGTGATGGGGATTCTAGAAACTACCTGGTCCTGAAGAGTGCTCTGATTGATGGGTTAGGCTTAACCACTGAACAGTACAGGTTAATGTTCAGAGATACCCAGAAGACACAGACTCAGGACTGGTCTGAATTTGTTGAGTGTGCCACTAAGGCTCTGGAGGGATGGTTGCTGGGAAGCAAGGTTACAGACTATGAAGGATTGTATAATTAGCTGATGAGAGAACACATTTTAAATAATTGTCAGAACCAGCAGTTGCATCAACATTTGGTTGACTCAGATTTGACCTCTCCCCAAGAATTGGGAAAGAGGGCAGATAAATGGGTAAGAACCAGAGTTAAGCAAAAGAACCAGAACCAGAACCAGGGTGGTGACCAGAAGAAAACAGACCAGAAGGGTGGGGAGCAGAAATCTAAAGACCAGAAGTCTTCAACAGGGCCCCAAACTGAGACAGAGGGTGGGTCCCAAACTTCCAAGAAAAAGAAGAAAGAAGGTCAGAAGAAACCCTGGTGTAAAACTTGTAAGAACACCTCTCACTGGACAAGTGAGTGTAAAAAGGGTGGAGCCCCCAGCACTGCAGCCCCTAAGGCAACTGCACCCACTAGTACAGGTAGCAGTGCTGGTCCTCAAACCAAGGGGGTAGTGGGTATCACTTTGGGAACTGAAGGAGATTCTGACCTAGTCAGAACCCTTACACAGGCTGTTCTGATTTGTGAAGGGGACATAGATTTGACCTCTGACATAAGTCCCAGTAACCTGGGCAAATACAGACAGACGCCTTTGATCAACAATAAAGTGGCTCAAGCTTACAGGGACACATGTGCCAGTGTCACTATGGCGACACCTAACTTTGTGGACCCTGGACAATACATGCCAGGTGATAATTACCTGGTGACCAATGCCAGCAATGTCACTACTACACATAGTGTGGCACTTGTTAACTTTTCCTGGGGAGGGGTAACTGGCCTAAAAAGAGTTGTGGTTAGTGCTGATCTCCCAGTAGAATGTTTGTTGGGCAATGACCTGGAGAACTCTCTATGGTCAGAAGTTGAGTACAGGACTCATGCAGAGATGTTAGGGATATCATCACATGTCCTTGCTGTGACCAGGTCACAGGCCAAAAAGTGCCTCTCTGAACCTCAGGTCTTGGATCCTGGAACAATGGACCAAGCACCTTCCAAGAAGAAGAACAGGAGGGTTAAGGCTGCGCCTTCCCAACTGCCTACAAGTGAGGATCAGGCTTCACAGGAAACTGATCTTGAGACCCCTGAAGGAACTGTCTCTGAAGAACTTGAACCTGATCAGGTTGAGTTTCTGGGGACAGGGGGACCTTCTAGGGCAGACTTGGGGCAGGCTCAGTTAACCTGTCCTTCTCTTGAACCCCTCAGACAGCAGGCTGCTGCTGAGGCTGCTGGGAATGCTGAAGGTGCCCATAAAGTTTATTGGGATGAAGGACTCCTTTACACAGAGGGTAGAGACCCCAAGCCTGGTGCAACCAGGAGGTTGGTTATACCTCTGCAATTTAGGGGTTTCCTTCTCACCTTAGCCCATGATATTCCTCTAGCAGGACACTTAGGCCAGAACAAGACCTGGGACAGGCTTGTCCCTCACTTTCACTGGCCTCACATGTCTGAAGACACCAAGCAGTTTTGTCGCTCCTGTGAAACCTGCCAAGCCAGTGGTAAAGCAGGTGGAACAACAAAGGCCCCCCTGATACCACTACCTGTGGTGGGGGTTCCCTTTGAAAGAGTGGGGATTGATATTGTTGGTCCAATGGATCCCCCTACAGCATCTGGGCACAGATTCATACTGGTGGTAGTGGATCATGCCACCAGGTACCCAGAGGCAATTCCACTTAGGACCACAACAGCTCCTGTTGTGGCCAGGGCCTTACTTGGAGTTTTCTCCAGAGTGGGGTTTCCTAAGGAGGTAACATCTGATAGAGGTGCCAACTTCATGTCAGGATATTTGACAGCTATGTGGAAGGAATGTGGTGTTAACTACAAATTCACCACTCCTTATCACCCACAATGCAATGGGCTTGTTGAGAGATTTAACAAGACCCTAAAGGGCATGAATAAAGGATTACCTGAAAAGCTCAGGCGAAGATGGGACATCCTACTGCCCTGCCTTTTGTTTGCTTACAGAGAGGTCCCTCAAAAGGGGGTTGGCTTCAGCCCCTTTGAATTGTTGTTTGGGCACCCTGTAAGAGGACCCCTGTGTCTATTGAAGGAAGGATGGGAGTTACCTCTCAAAAAGCCTAAGTAAGACATAGTGGACTATGTACTTGGTCTCCGCTCCAGGATGGCAGAGTACATGGAAAAGGCATCCAAAAACGTTGAGGCTAGCCAAGAATTACAGAAAGCTTGGCATGACCAAAAGGCTGTCCTTGTTGAATTTCAGCCTGGACAGAAGGTATGGGTGTTGGAGCCAGTGGCCCAAGCAGCACTCCAAGACAAGTGGTCTGGACCCCATACAATTCTGGAGAAGAAGGGAGAGGTTACCTACTTGGTGGACCTAGGAACTCCCAGGAGCCCCCACAGGGTGCTCCATGTAAACAGATTGAAGGCATATGTCAGCAGGGCAGACATGGGCTTGCTCATGGCTACAGATGAGGGACAGGAGGAAGAGAGTGACCCTCTCCCAGACCTGCTCACTCAGAACCCTGAGGATGGTTCAGTTGATGGTGTGGCCTTAGGTGGCAGCCTCACTGAGCATCAGCAACATGACTGCAGACAAGTTCTGCAGGCATACAGACATATGTTCTCCTTGACACCCAGTCAGACTAACTGGTGTACCCATGTGGTGGACACTGGTGACAGTCTTCCTGTAAAGAGCAAGATTTACAGGCAACCTGACCACGTCAGGGACTGTATAAAGACTGAGGTGCAAAAGATGCTGGAATTAGGTGTTATTGAGCCTTCAGAGAGCCCCTGGGCTAGCCCAGTGGTTCTGGTCCCCAAACCTCACACCAAAGATGGTAAGAGAGAGATGAGGTTCTGTGTGGATTACAGAGGACTCAATGCTGTCACCAGGACAGATGCACACCCTATTCCAAGGGCAGATGAGCTCATTGACAAGTTGGCTTCTGCCAAATATTTGAGCACATTTGACTTGACAGCTGGCTACTGGCAAATCAGGTTAGCTGAGGAGTCTAAAGCCAAAACAGCATTTTCTACCCCTAGTGGGCATTATCAGTTTGTGGTGATGCCCTTTGGTTTGAAAAATGCACCTGCCACCTTCCAAAGGTTGGTGAATCAAGTCCTTACTGGGTTGGATGACTTTTGTGCAGCTTATCTGGATGATATTGCTGTCTTTAGCTCCACCTGGGAGGATCACCTGGTCCACCTGAAGGAAGTGCTTGAGGCTCTGCAGAAGGCAGGCCTCACTATCAAGGCAACAAAGTGCCAGATAGGGCAGAGTAAGGTTGTATACCTGGGTCACCTTGTAGGTGGAGGCCAAGTTCAACCACTGGAGAGTAAGATCCAGACCATCAAGGACTGGTCCCCTCCAACCACCCAGACTCAGGTCAGAGCTTTCTTGGGCCTGACTGGGTACTACAGGAAGTTTGTTAAGAACTATGGGTCCATTGTGACTCCTCTTAATGATCTGACATCCAAGAAGATGCCCAAAAAGGTTCAGTGGACAGAAATCTGTCAAAAGGCATTTGATGACCTGAAGAAGGCCATGTGCTCTGCACCTATCCTGAAGAGTCCTGACTACTCAAGAGAGTTCATTGTCCAAACAGATGCTTCTGAGTTGGGAGTGGGAGCAGTGCTTTCACAGCTTAATGTAGATGGCCAGGACCAGCCCATTGCTTTCATTAGCAGAAGGCTGACCCCCAGAGAGAAACGTTGGTCAGCTATAGAGAGGGAGGCCTTTGCTGTGGTGTGGGCCCTGAAGAAGTTGAGACCATACTTGTTTGGCACTCACTTCAAGATTCAGACCGACCATAAGCCCCTCCTATGGCTTAATCAGATGAAGGGTGAAAACCCCAAACTACTCAGGTGGTCCATTTCCCTACAGGGTATGGACTTTACAGTGGAGCACCGCCCAGGGAATGACCATGGCAACACAGATGGTCTCTCCAGGTACTTCCACTTAGAACATGAAGACACAACTGGTCAAGGTTAGTCTAATGTCCCTGCGTTTGGGGGGGGGGGGTGCGACGGGGATAGCATTCCACCCTTCTAGAGGGACACGACATGTGTGTAGCCTTAACCCCGGTTAAAGTTAAACAGAGCCTCAGCATCACAAATTGGATGCTGCCACCACAGACACGAGTCTGGCCTCCTGCTGCTGACCGAAACTCGGCAGATGGTGGCCTGGACAAAGGGTTTCCTGCCTTGGGAGGTGCGAGCACCACCCCAGACAGAGTTTTGTGTATTGGGTAGGACAGGGCTGAATAGAATCAGACATGCCCGGGGCACACAAGGTGTCCCCGTGCATAGGCCAGTCCAAACCGGTCCTGGGACTTTCCAGACCCAGGCTTGGCGCGGAACTGGACAAAGGAAAGGGGGTGTAACCGCCCCCCTTCCTGGTTCCTCCCAGAGGAGGGACCTAGTAGGTGATCCACCCCTCAGATTGGGAATAAGAGTGGGAGCAGTGCCATTGCACAGCAGATCATCCTGAATCAACTTTACACGAAGAAGAAGACTGGACTTCGACATTCTGCTGCACAGAAGACTGAAGAGAATCTCCCTTGTGGCCTAGGAGTGGCCACCCTGTGAACACAGGTACCAACCAGCAACTCGACGTCTGCTTTGCCGCCGCCTCCCGCCGGAGCCCGAGCCCAGAGCCCGACAAGAACCAGACTCCCAGACCTCTCAGAGCCCGATCCACAGTCCCTGCAAAGAAGGGACCCGTGGAGGCACCGAGTGACGTGGGACCGGACCTCTTGGAAGACATTCGAAAAGCTGACTGCGCAGCTTCTGAGGCATCCTCGACGTTGTGCTTTGGGGACTGAGAACCCCCACCACCGAGCAGCCCTTGCACCGAAGATCAGCCCTCCAGCATCTCCACGATCTGCGTTGGGCCCTTTTGCATTGTGCCACTCGACGCGCCATCCCGGCCACTAGCCACGTGGTCAGCGGCCATCTTGGCAATGAAACCGACGATTTACACAGCATGTCTGTTTGCTCCAGACCTACCCAAGCTTCTGTAAAAAGGAGCACCTGCTCTGACCTTGCTGGTCTGAGTGTTAAGCATCTTTCAACTTTTGCGTGGCTTGCATTTGCCAAGGCCTGTTTGCTCCGATCAGGTCGCCGACACCGCCAACAGCGAGAAGCCTGCGTGGGACAGCTCGTGACCGACTCCTGGACGTCCTCGACCCCGGGTATTCACGTGGCTGCAGAAAGAAGCTACCCGACAACGCCTGTTTGCACCCGACATCGCCTGTTTCCAATCTGGTTCCACGGTAGTCACTGGCTAGTGACTTTGAACACTGTCCCCTCTGCTTTCAGGTCTTCACATCTTCAGATCCACCCTTGGATCCACGGTAACTCTTCACATCGAGCCGCCTGCAGCATCTTCAGCTCCAAGCACCATCGGCCAGCGTGACGAAACCCGACACTACTTCGACCCTGTGCACCCGCTTCCTGTGGGTGAGGTAACTCAGCTCCGCCGGCGCTCCTGCACTGGTACACATCTCAAGGGCCTGTGTCTTAAGTTTCAGCTCTGTAGGTCACTCGGAAGGTTCCTAACTTTCTAACTTTGTACTTTTTACGCACCATAGACTTTGCATTGGAAAGTGCGTGCACTTTGAACACTGCACCCGAGTCCCGTGGGCCTTTCCCGACTTAATCATTGCTAGTCTCGAATAGCTCCAGCGATTCCCAAGGCCCTAGGCCTGTTCCCTTTCCGATTGGTATCTCTTATACCACTTTCTTAGTATATGGTTTAGGTGGCCCCTAGGGCTCATCCATATTTGTGCAACTTTTGTGTATTTTAAACTGTCTTGTGACTTAACGCTTGTGCTTCTACGCTCATAAAGAGTCCAGGGGATTTTATAGTTAATAAATCAATATATATTTTCAATATATATCTGTGTGGTGTCCCTTTCATTTGGTATTCAAGGGGGTTGTGTATGGTATAACAACTGGCTTCACATGCCTTTCAGAGTTTAGCCTAAGACTGCTTTGTCCACGTTACCACTAGGATAACTGGTCTACAAAGTTGAATTACAACCATCATCATAAGGGTTGCTTGGCATGGTACAAAGTGATCACTAAGAATTAGTGAGCATTATATACCAGGCCAACTTCTCACAGACCGGTTTCTAGCATTCCAGCTGTCTTCAGCCCGGCTTGCTTGAATCCAGTGGTGTGGAGAGCATGGGACTCATGTCTGAGAATACTCATCCCACTCGGGGTGACAAATGCAAAAGCCACAGTTAATGGACAGAATGCAGAACAATGTCATACATTCACCCCAGTACAGATATCTGGGCCTAAATCCATCGTTTTGGTGCACTCCACACCACTCCAGGTCAGACATGGTTATATGCAAATCAGTCTGACCCTGTGCCTCATGGGAACAGTCCAGCCCGAACTGCAAAGCCATGCCTTCCCTGGACCTGAAAAAAGCTTCCGAGGACCGGTTTCTGGCATTCCAGCCGTCCTCAGCCCTGCTTGCTTGAATCCAGTGGTGTGGAGAGCATGGGACTCACGTCTGAGAATACCCATCCCACTCAGGGGGACAAATGCAAAAGCAACAGTTGATGGACAGAATGCAGAACAATATCATACATTCACCCCATTACAGAGATCTGGGCCTAAATCCATCGTTTTTTTGCACTCCACACCTCCCCAGTTCAGACATGGCCATATGCAAATCAGTCTGACCCTGTGCCTCATGGGAACAGTCCAGCCCGAACTGCCAAGCCATGCCTTCCCTGGACCGGAATCAAGCTTTTGAGGACCGGTTTCTGGCATTCCAGCGTCTTCAGCCCGGCTTGCTTGAATCCAGTGATGTGCAGAGCATGGCACTCACGTCTGATCATACCCATCCGACTCGGGGTGACAAATGCAAAAACCACAGTTGATGGACTGAATACAGAACAGTGTCATACATTCACCCCAGTACAGAGATCTGGGCCTAAATCCATCGTTTTTTTGCACTCCACACCACCCCAGTTTAGACATAGCCATATGCAAATCAGTCTGACCCTGTGCCTCATGGGAACAGTCCAGCCCGAACTGCCAAGCCATGCCTTCCCTGGACCGGAAACAAGCTTCGAGGACCGGTTTCTGGCATTCCAGCCGTCTTCAGCCCGGCTTGCTTGAATCCAGTGGTGTGGAGAGCATGGGACTCACGTCTGATCATACCCATCCCACTCGGGGTGACAAATGCAAAAACCACAGTTGATGGGCAGAATGCAGAACAATGTCATCCATTCACCCCAGTACAGAGATCTGGGCCTAAATCCATCGTTTTTTTGCACTCCACACCACCCTAGTTCTGACATGGCCATATGCAAATCAGTCTGACCCTGTGCCTCATGGGAACAGTCCAGCCCGGAATGCCAAGCCATGCCTTCCCTGGACCGGAAAGAAGCTTCCGAGGACCGGTTTCTGGAATTCCAGCCGTCTTCAGCCCGGCTTGCTTGAATTCAGTGGTGTGGAGAGCATGGGACTCACGTCTGAGAATACCCATCCCACTCGGGGTGACAAATGCAAAAGCCACAGTTGATGGACAGAATAGAGAACAATGTCATAAATTCACCCCAGTGCAGAGATCTGGGCCTAAATCCATCGTTTTTTTGCACTCCACACCACTCTAGGTCAGACATGGTTACATGCAAATCAGTCTGACCCTGTGCCTTATGGGAACAGTCCAGCCCGAACTGCAAAGCCATGCCTTCCCTGGACCGGAAACAAGCTTCCGAGGACCGGTTTCTGGCATTCCAGCCGTCTTCAGCCGGCTTGCTTGAATCCAGTGGTGTGGAGAGCATGGGACTCACGTCTGAGCATACCCATCCCACTCGGGGTGACAAATGCAAAAACTACAGTTGATGGACAGATTGCAGAACAATATCATACATTCACCCCAGTACAGAGATCTGGGCCTAAATCCATCGTTTTTTTGCACTCCACACCACCCCAGTTCAGACATGGCCATATGCAAATCAGTCTGATCCTGTGCCTCATGGGAACAGTCCAGCCCGAACTGCCAAGCCATGCCTTCCCTGGACCGGAAACAAGCTTCCAAGGACCAGTTACTGGCATTCCAGCCGTTTTCAGCCCGGCTTGCTTGAATCCAGTGGTGTGGAGAGCATGGGATTCATGTCTGACCATACCCATCCCACTCGGGTGACAAAGGCAAAAACCACAGTTGATGGACAGAATGCAGAACAATGTCATACATTCACCCCAGTACAGAGATCTGGGCCTAAATCCATTGTTTTGTTGCACTCCACACCACCCCAGTTTAGACATGGCCATATGCAAATCAGTCTGACCCTGTGCCTCATGGGAACAGTCCAGCCCGAACTGCCAAGCCATGCCTTCCCTGGACCGGAAACAAGCTTCCGAGGACCGGTTTCTGGCATTCCAGCCGTCTTCAGCCCCGCTTGCTTGAATCCAGTGGTTTGGAGAGCATGGGACTCACGTCTGAGCATAACCATCCCACTCGGGTGACAAAGGCAAAAACCACAGTTGATGGACAGAATGCAGAACAATGTCATACATTCACCCCAGTTCAGAGAGCTGGGCCTAAATACATAGTTTTTTTGCACTCCACACCACCCCAGTTCAGACATGGCCATATGCAAATCAGTTTGACCCTGTGCCTCATGGGAACAGTCCAGCCCGAACTGCCAAGCCATGCCTTCCCTGGACCGGAAACAAGCTTCAGAGGACCGGTTTCTGGCATTCCAGCTGTCTTCAGCCCGGCTTGCTTGAATCCAGTGGTGTGGAGAGCATGGGACTGACGTCTGAGAATACTCATCCCACTCGGGGTGACAAATGCAAAAGCCACAGTTAATGGACAGAATGCAGAACAATGTCATAAATTCACCCCAGTACAGAGATCTGGGCCTAAATCCATCGTTTTATTGCACTCCACACCACTCCAGGTCAGACATGGTTATATGCAAGTCAGTCTGACCCTGTGCCTCATGGGAACAGTCCAGCCCGAACTGCAAAGCCATGCCTTCCCTGGACCTGAAACAAGCTTCCGAGGACCGGTTTCTGGCATTCCAGCCGTCCTCAGCCCTGCTTGCTTGAATCCAGTGGTGTGGAGAGCATGGGACTCACGTCTGAGAATACCCATCCCACTCAGGGGGACAAATGCAAAAGCAACAGTTGAAGGACAGAATGCAGAACAATGTCATAAATTCACCCCAGTACAGAGATCTGGGCCTAAATCCATCGTTTTTTTGCAATCCACACTACTTCAGTTCAGACATGGCCATATGCAAATCAGTCTGACCCTGTGCCTCATGGGAACAGTCCAGCCCGAACTGCCAAACCATGCCTTCCCTGGACCGGAAACAAGCTTCCGAGGACCGGTTTCTGGCATTCCAGCCGTCTTCAGCCCGACTTGCTTGAATCCAGTGGTGTGGAGAGCATGGGACTCACGTCTGAGCATACCCATCCCACTCGGGGTGACAAATGCAAAAACCACAGTTGATGGACAGAATGCAGAACAATGTCATACATTCACCCCAGTACAGAGATCTGGGTCTAAATCAATCGGTTTTTGCACTCCACACCACCCCAGTTCAGACATGGCCATATGTAAATCAGTCTGACCCTGTGCCTCATGGGAACAGTCCAGCCCGAACTACCAAGCCATGCCTTCCCTGGACCGGAAACAAGCTTCCGAGGACCGGTTTCGGGCATTCCAGCCGTCTTCAGCCCGGCTTGCTTGACTTCAGTGGTGTGGAGAGCATGGGACTCACGTCTGAGCATACCCATCCCACTCGGGGTGACAAATGCAAAAACCACAGTTGATGGACAGAATGCAGAACAATATCATACATTCACCCCAGTACAGAGATCTGGGCTTAAATCCATCGTTTTTTTGCACTCCACATCACCCCAATTCAGACATGGCCATATGCAAATCAATCTGACCCTGTGCCTCTTGGGAACAGTCCAGCCCGAACTGCCAAGCCATGCCTTCCCTGGACCGGAAACAAGCTTCCGAGGACCGGTTTCTGGCATTCCAGCAGTCTTCAGCCCCGCTTGCTTGAATCCAGTGGTTTGGAGAGCATGGGACTCACGTCTGAGCATAACCATCCCACTCGGGATGACAAATGCAAAAACCACAGTTGAAGGACAGAATGCAGAACAATATCATACATTCACCCCAGTACAGAGATCTGGGCCTAAATCCATCGTTTTTTTGCACTCCACACCACTCCAGTTCAAACATGGCCATATGCAAATCAGTCTGACCCTGTGCCTCATGGGAACAGTCCAGCCCGAACTGCCAAGCCATGCCTTCCCTGTTCCGGAAACAAGCTTCCATGAACCGGTTACTGGCATTCCAGCCGTCTTCAGCCCGGCTTGCTTGAATCCAGGGTTGTGGAGAGCATTGGACTCATGTCTGACCATACCCATCCCACTCGGGTGACAAAGGCAAAAACCACAGTTGATGGACAGAATGCAAAACAATGTCATACATTCACCCCAGTACAGAGATCTGGGCCTAAATCCATCGTTTTGTTGCATTCCACACCACCCCAGTTTAGACATGGCCATATGCAAATCAGTCTGACCCTGTGCCTCATGGGAACAGTCCAGCCCGAACTGCCAAGCCATACCTTCCCTGGACCGGAAACAAGCTTCCGAGGACTGGTTTCTGGCATTCCAGCCGTCTTCAGCCCCACTTGCTTGCATCCAGTGGTTTGGAGAGCATGGGACTCACGTCTGAGCATAACCATCCCACTCGGGTGACAAAGGCAAAAACCACAGTTGATGGACAGAATGCAGAACAATGTCGTACATTCACCCCAGTTCAGAGATCTGGGCCTAAATACATAGTTTTTTTGCACTCCACACCACCCCAGTTCAGACATGGCCATATGCAAATCAGTTTGACCCTGTGCCTCATGGGAACAGTCCAGCCCGAACTGCCAAGCCATGCCTTCCCTGGACCGGAAACAAGCTTCAGAGGACCGGTTTCTGGCATTCCAGCTGGCTTCAGCCCGGCTTGCTTGAATCAAGTGGTGTGGAGAGCATGGGACTCACGTCTGAGAATACTCATCCCACTCGGGGTGACAAATGCAAAAGCCACAGTTAATAGACAGAATGCAGAACAATGTCATAAATTCACCCCAGTACAGAGATCTGGGCCTAAATCCATCATTTTGTTGCACTCCACACCCCTCCAGGTCATACATGGTTATATGCAAATCAGTCTGACCCTGTGCCTCATGGGTACAGTCCAGCCCGAACTGCAAAGCCATGCCTTCCCTGGACCTGAAACAAGCTTCCGAGGACCGGTTTCTGGCATTCCAGCCGTCCTCAGCCCTGCTTGCTTGAATCCAGTGGTGTGGAGAGCATGGGACTCACGTCTGAGAATACCCATCCTCAGGGGGACAAATGCAAAAGCAACAGTTGATGGACAGAATGCAGAACAATGTCATACATTCACCCCAGTACAGAGATCTGGGCCTAAATCCATCGTTTTGTTGCATTCCACACCACCCCAGTTTAGACATGGCCATATGCAAATCAGTCTGACCCTGTGCCTCATGGGAACAGTCCAGCCCGAACTGCCAAGCCATACCTTCCCTGGACCGGAAACAAGCTTCCGAGGACTGGTTTCTGGCATTCCAGCCGTCTTCAGCCCCACTTGCTTGCATCCAGTGGTTTGGAGAGCATGGGACTCACGTCTGAGCATAACCATCCCACTCGGGTGACAAAGGCAAAAACCACAGTTGATGGACAGAATGCAGAACAATGTCGTACATTCACCCCAGTTCAGAGATCTGGGCCTAAATACATAGTTTTTTTGCACTCCACACCACCCCAGTTCAGACATGGCCATATGCAAATCAGTTTGACCCTGTGCCTCATGGGAACAGTCCAGCCCGAACTGCCAAGCCATGCCTTCCCTGGACCGGAAACAAGCTTCAGAGGACCGGTTTCTGGCATTCCAGCTGGCTTCAGCCCGGCTTGCTTGAATCAAGTGGTGTGGAGAGCATGGGACTCACGTCTGAGAATACTCATCCCACTCGGGGTGACAAATGCAAAAGCCACAGTTAATAGACAGAATGCAGAACAATGTCATAAATTCACCCCAGTACAGAGATCTGGGCCTAAATCCATCGTTTTGTTGCACTCCACACCCCTCCAGGTCATACATGGTTATATGCAAATCAGTCTGACCCTGTGCCTCATGGGTACAGTCCAGCCCGAACTGCAAAGCCATGCCTTCCCTGGACCTGAAACAAGCTTCCGAGGACCGGTTTCTGGCATTCCAGCCGTCCTCAGCCCTGCTTGCTTGAATCCAGTGGTGTGGAGAGCATGGGACTCACGTCTGAGAATACCCATCCTCAGGGGGACAAATGCAAAAGCAACAGTTGATGGACAGAATGCAGAACAATGTCATAAATTCACCCCAGTACAGAGATCTGGGCCTAAATCCATCGTTTTTTTGCACTCCACACCACTTCAGTTCAGACATGGCCATATGCAAATCAGTCAGACCCTGTGCCTCATGGGAACAGTCCAGCCCGAACTGCCAAACCATGCCTTCCCTGGACCGGAAACAAGCTTCCGAGGACCGGTTTCTGGCATTCCAGCCGTCTTCAGCCCGGCTTGCTTGAATCCAGTGGTGTGGAGAGCATGGGACTCACGTCTGAGCATACCCATCCCACTCGGGTGACAAATGCAAAAACCACAGTTGATGGACAGAATGCAGAACAATGTCATAACTTCACTCCAGTACAGATATCAGGGCCTAAATCCATCGTTTTTTTGCACTCCACACCACTTCAGTTCAAACATGGCCATACGCAAATCAGTCTGACCCTGTGCCTCATGGGAACAGTTCAGCCCGAACTGCCAAGCCATGCCTTCCCTGGACCGGAAACAAGCTTCAGAGGACCGGTTTCTGGCATTCCAGCCATCTTCAGCCCGGCTTGCTTGAATCCAGTGGTGTGGAGAGCATGGGACTCACGTCTGAGCATATCCATCCCACTCGGGGTGACAAATGCAAAAACCACAGTTGATGGACAGAATGCAGAACAATATCATACATTCACCCCAGTACAGAGATCTGGGCTTAAATCCAAGTTTTTTTGCACTCCACATCACCCTAGTTCAGACATGGCCATATGCAAATCAGTCTGACCCTGTGCCTCATGGGAACAGTCCAGCCAGAACTGCCAAGCCATGCCTTGCCTGGACCGGAAAGAAGCTTCCGTGGACCGTTTTCTAGCATTCCAGCTGTCTTCAGCCAGGCTTGCTTGAATTCAGTGGTGTGGAGAGCATGGGACTCACGTCTGAGCATACCCATCCCACTCGGGGTGACAAATGCAAAAACCACAGTTGATGGACTGAATGCAGAACAGTGTCATACATTCATCCCAGTACAGAGATCTGGGCCTAAATCCATCGTTTTTTTGCATTCCACACCACCCCAGTTTAGACATAGCCATATGCAAATCAGTCTGACCCTGTGCCTCATGGGAACAGTCCAGTCCGAACTGCCAAGCCATGCCCTCCCTGGACCGGAAACAAGCTTCCGAGGACCGGTTTCTGGCATTCCAGCCGTCTTCAGCCCGGCTTGCTTGAATCCAGTGGTGTGGAGAGCATGGGATTCAAGTCTGAGCATACCCATCCCACTCGGGGTGACCAATGCAAAAACCACATTTGATGGGCAGAATGCAGAACAATGTCATCCATTCACCCCAGTACAGAGATCTGGGACTAAATCCATCGTTTTTTTGCACTCCACACCACCTCAGTTCAGACATGGCCATATGCAAATCAGTCTGACCCTGTGCCTCATGGGAACAGTCCAGCCCGAACTGCCAAGCCATGCCTTCCCTGGACCTGAAACAAGCTTCCGAGGACCGGTTTCTGGCATTCCAGCCGTCCTCAGCCCTGCTTGCTTGAATCCAGTGGTGTGGAGAGCATGGGACTCACGTCTGAGAATACCCATCCCACTCAGGGGGACAAATGCAAAAAAAAAAGTTGATGGACAGAATGCTGAACAATGTCATAAATTCACTCCAGTACAGAGATCTGAGCCTAAATCCATTGTTTTTTTTGCACTCCACACCACTTCAGTTCAGACATGGCCATATGCAAATCAGTCTGACCCTGTGCCTCATGGGAACAGTCCAGCCCGAACTGCCAAACCATGCCTTCCCTGGACCGGAAACAAGCTTCTGAGGACCGGTTTCTGGCATTCCAGCCGTCTTCAGCCCGGCTTGCTTGAATCCAGTGGAGTGGAGAGCATGGGACTCACGTCTGAGCATACCCATCCCACTCGGGGTGACAAATGCAAAAACCACAGTTGATGGACAGAATGCAGAACAATGTCATAAATTCACCCCAGTACAGAGATCTGGGCCTAAATCCATCTTTTTTTGCACTCCACACCACTTCAGTTCAGACATGGCCATATGCAAATCAGTCTGACCCTGTGCCTCATGGGAACAGTCCAGCCCGAACTGCAAATCTATGCCTTCCCTGGACCGGAAACAAGCTTCAGAGGACCGGTTTCTGGCATTCCAGCCGTCTTCAGCCCGGCTTGCTTGAATCCAGTGGTGTGGAGAGCATGGGACTCCCCTCTGAGCATACCCATCCCACTCGGGGTGACAAATGCAAAAACCACAGTTGATGGACAGAATGCAGAACAATGTCATACATTCACCCCAGTACAGAGATCTGGGTCTAAATCAATCGGTTTTTGCACTCCACACCACCCCAGTTCAGACATGGCCATATGCAAATCAGTCTGACCCTGTGCCTCATGGGAACAATCCAGCCCGAACTGCCAAGCCATGCCTTCCCTGGACCGGAATCAAGCTTCCGAGGACTGGTTTCTTGCATTCCAGCCGTCTTCAGCCGGCTTGCTTGAATCCAGTGGTGTGGAGAGCATGGGACTCACGACTGAGCATACCCATCCCACTCGGGGTGACAAAAGCAAAAACCACAGTTGATGGGCAGAATGAAGAACAATGGCATCCATTCACCCCAGTACAGAGATCTGGGCCTAAATCCATTGTTTCTTTGCACTCCACACCACCCCAGTTCAGACATGGCCATATGCAAATCAGTCTGACCCTGTGCCTCATGAGAACAGTCCAGCCCGAACTGCCAAGCCATGCCTTCCTTGAACCGGAAACAAGCTTCCGAGGACCGGTTTCTGGCATTCCAGCTGTCTTCAGCCCGGCTTGCTTGAATCCAGTGGTGTGGAGAGCATGGGACTCACGTCTGAGCATACCCATCCCACTGGGGGTGACAAATACAAAAACCACAGTTGATGGACAGAATGCTGAACAATGTCATACATTCACCCCAGTACAGAGATCTGGGCCTAAATCCATCGTTTTTATGCACTCCACACCACCCCAGTTCAGACATGGCCATATGCAAATCAGTCTGACCCTGTGCCTCATGGGAACAGTCCAGCCCGAACTGCCAAGCCATGCCTTCCCTGGACCGGAAACAAGCTTAGGAGGACCGGTTTCTGGCATTCCAGCCGTCTTCAGCCCGGCTTGCTTGAATCCAGTGGTGTGGAGAGCATGGGACTCACGTCTGAGCATACCCATTCCACTCGGGGTGACACTTGCAAGATGCAATAATTTCAA